>NW_007033548.1:0-923 GCF_000164805.1 Carlito syrichta | reverse complement strand
CTCATTGGATATGTTTCATTGACTATAGATAGCAACTGTATACTACTACTTAAAATGAATCCTTTGTGTCTTTTTTCCTGCAACGGTATGTTTAGATTTCTGGCATGTTTCCTTTATGACCATGTTTGCGTTTTCTCATGTGTTAATGTTACGTTGGAGTTGTTGAAATGTACCAGACACCTAACTCTGCCCAATGAATCGTACCTGCTGTCAATCTCTTTATTGTGGGGGAGGGGCTCCGGGTCTCTCGCCATCGCGAGGTTGCAGTGCCTCGCTTCTCGTCACGTCCGCGTCACCTTCTGGGTTGACGTGATCCTTCCTCAGAATCCGGTCTGCGAGCACCCAGGCGAAATGCGGTTCCGCCTCCAGGTCCCCGGCCTCCCACGGACTGCTTCGGACTCCCACGCTGCGGGACCCCAGAGTGTGGCTCGCTGCGACTGGAACGACCGCGGAGCTGGGCCCCCCGCTGGCCGCGGAGCTGGGCCCCCCGCTGGTGGCGGAGCTGGGCCCCCCGCAGGCGACGGAGCTGGGGCCGCCCTACCACGTCGAGGGAACCTCAGTCAGGCCACTCTTGGACATGGACCCTTAACCGTGAGTTCACAGACTCTTCTTTTCTTGTATTTTCTTACCTGTGTTGTGGCTTTTGCTGGAAGTGGAACTGCTGGATTATGCATGAGAGTATCCAGCTTTCTGAGAAGTGTGTGTGGACGGACTGCCCTATTCCCACGGAATGTATGTGGCAATAAATGTGTCCACTGATTCCTCAGTGTTCGTTCTGTTCCATGGATCAATCGTTAGGGTTTTATACCATTGCCTCTGTGTTTGGTTTACTGGACTTTGGTGAAAGCAGAAAGTGTGAAACCCTAAACTTTGTCCATTTTGAAGACAATTTGGGCTATTGCAGGTCTCATGCAATTCTACCG
>NW_007033547.1:0-771 GCF_000164805.1 Carlito syrichta | reverse complement strand
C
Organism: Carlito syrichta; assembly: GCF_000164805.1. Taxonomy (NCBI): domain Eukaryota; kingdom Metazoa; phylum Chordata; class Mammalia; order Primates; family Tarsiidae; genus Carlito; species Carlito syrichta. The sequence goes on along the minus strand of NW_007033547.1, from coordinate 770 downwards.
CAGCAAGTGAGCCAACATGTCAACTGACATAACTAGTAGGTCAGTGAGTGAGCCGACTGGTTAGATGACTTAACTAGTCGCCTGGCAAGTAAGCTGACTGGTCAGTTGATTTCAGTCAGCTGCTGAGTGAGTCAACTGGTCAGAGGACTTAACTAGTAGCCTGGCGAGTGAGCTGACCTGTAAGCCAAATTAACTAGACAGCCAGCGAGTGACATCATGGACGAGCTGGCTTAAGTATTCAGGTGGTGAATGAGCCGACTGGTTAGCTGACTTAACTGGTCGGCTGGTGAGCAAGCTGACTAGCTAGCTAATCTGTTGACCTGTGAGTGAGCTGACAAGTTAGTTGACCTGTTGGCTGGTGAGCAACGACTAGTTTGTTGACTGGTTGGCAGGCAAGGGAGCCATCTAGTATGCTGACCTGATGGAAAAAGAACAAGCCCACTAGTTAGATGACCAGCTAGCTGAGTGGCTAGACAACTAGTTAGCTAAATAACTAGCTGATTTGCTAGCTGACTTAACTAGATAGTTGACTAGCCAGCTGGCTATCTAGCTGACATAACTAAATAGCAAACAAGCTATCTAGCTGTCTAGGTAGCTGACTTAATTAGCTAGCTCACTGGCTAGTTAACTGGCTAGCTGACTTAACAATCTAGTTGACCAGCTATCTAGCTGACTAGCAAGCTGTATAGCTAGCTGACTTAACTATCTAGCTGAATAGTTAGCTGATTTGCTAGCTGTCTTAATTAGCTTGCTAGATAGATAGCTGACTT
>NW_007033546.1:0-673 GCF_000164805.1 Carlito syrichta | reverse complement strand
GTGGGTACCTATGTCAGATACAGCACTCATCTCATACCCAGTTCCACTAAGTATCTTTAGCACCAGGACACTGCCAAGCCTGTGAGAGGACTTTGCTGAATTATGTTGTTAATAAATAACTTAGGGGCAATTATTTCTCCTCCAGTCCCTAAAAAGTCTCCTTTATTCATACCTCAATGTGGCTGAAATCAAACAATTAACAACTTGCATCCTTTGGCTCAAGCCAGTGTTTTACAGATTTGCCAACTCCCAAGAATGATCAGGGTGTTTGTTAGAATCACAGATTCTTGAGCTCACACAAGGCAGACTCTTGAATGAGCCTCCAGTGGGGTTGTGGCCATTTGCATTTGTGGCCAAAAATACTGGTAATTCTTTGTATATATAACTCGATTTAGGAGATATTTTAGTCCCCTACTAAAATGTGAGTGCCTTTGGGAAGAAAGCAACATAGTAAACTTTATTAACTATTTATGCTTTAATGTAAAAGTACCAAATAATTAGTGGAAGGGGTGGGGAAAAAGAAAAAGGTAATGGTATGTGACAAGTTTTGATTTTTATAAAATATTTTCTGGGTATGAAGCCATTTGACAGCCAATCCCACTGTAATCCAAATGCTTACCTAATAAAGTGGCTTCAACAGGCAAATCTTCCACTAATTATATTACACAATGTG
>NW_007033545.1:0-910 GCF_000164805.1 Carlito syrichta | reverse complement strand
GAGCCAATTCCCCTGAAAACTGGAACTAGACAAGGATGCCCACTCTCTCCCCTCCTGTTCAACATAGTATTGGAAGTCCTGGCTAAAGCAATCAGAGAAGAGGAGGCAATCAGAGGTATTCAAATAGGAAAAGAGGAAGTCAAGTTATCTCTCTTTGCAGATGATATGATGGTGTACCTTGAAAACCCAAGAGAATCTGTCAAAGGTCTCCTTACATTGATAAAAGCCTTTGGCAAAGTCTCAGGATACAAAATAAATGTACAAAAGACAATCGCATTTCTCTACACCAATAATAAACAAACAGAAACCCAAATAAAAAACACAATTCCATTCACAATAGCCACAAAAAAAATGAAATACCTTGGCATCTTCCTAACCAGAGACGTGAAAGACCTTTACAATGAAAATTACAAAACACTGCTCAAAGAAATCAAAGCTGACACGAACAAGTGGAAAAATATCCCATGGATCATGGATCATGCTCATGGATCGGAAAAATCAACATTGTGAAGATGTCCATCTTACTTAAGGCAATCTACAAATTCAATGCAATACCATTAAATTACCAACATTAAATTTCTTCTCAGACCTAGAAAAAACAACACAGGAATTCATATGGAAACACAAACGTCCAAGAATAGCCAGAACAATCCTCAGCAAAAAAAAAAAAACAAAGCAGGTGGTATCACAATACCAGACTTCAAACTTTACTATAAAGCTACAATCATCAAAACAGCTTGGTATTGGTACAGGAACAGGTATATAGATCAATGGAACAGAATTTGAGATTCCAGAAGCAAAACCTCAATTTCTCAACCAACTCATCTTTGACAAAGCCTCCACCACCTACCAATGGGGGAGAGGAGAACCTATTCAGTAAATGGTGCTGGGAAAACTGACTGACACATGC
>NW_007033544.1:0-798 GCF_000164805.1 Carlito syrichta | reverse complement strand
TCGTTTTGGTCCACAATGAAGTGTGCTTTGATTGCGGGGATACGCTTCCTAGCTGTCCATAGCCAACGATTTAGCTTGCTTTCCTTAGGGTTCTATGAGTTTCCTTTACTTCTCACCACCAACATTCACCACTCAACTTTGCGGAGAGCACCCTGGCATTTGTTCTTGCCACAGAGTCTCCTTGAAAAGTAGCCAGACCTGTGAGTGAGAATTTCAGAGTGCTGTGATCATAGACAGTGCCTCTACTGCGAGGAAAACCTTCTCCAAACCCATGCGCGGGAGCCAACGGGAAGGACAGAGACCCACTTCTCTTGGAGTGACATCCATGCTTCAGGGGTGGGTGCTGAGTGAGGCCAGGTGTCCAGGTCCTAACGGGTGATCGCCACCAGCATGTAACCTCTGCTCTACAAGAAAAGCAGCGTGAAGACAATCTGAACCCCACTGTCCCGGCCTGCCCGGCCCTGCACAGAGCTCCAATCCTGTGAGTGGGCAACAGATGGCGGAAGGAAGCCCCAGCCTCTGGGACTCACTTGCCAGGAACGGAGCCTCCATGACTCAGAGCTGGAAGGAAGAAGACACTGACTCTCCGGTCTGGGAGCTGAGGGGAGACACAGCATCATCTTCTCGGCCACACTCAACCAAGCAGACCTTTCGTCATGTACAGCTCGGGGTGGGGATAGGTCATGGCCGTGTGCCACCTACTCTCAATGCTCTCTCGGAGACCAAACCTGTCTGGTGGCTTGGATGCCTAACTTAGGACAACTTCCAGAGACTTTCAAGAGCTTTGGAAAGCAGCAG
>NW_007033543.1:0-805 GCF_000164805.1 Carlito syrichta | reverse complement strand
CCAGGTGCTGACAACGATCAGAGGTACTACGAATTTAATCACAGTGTTTTTCTGGAATGCATCTGATACTCAGGAGTTTAATGCCAGCAGTGCTGCCTAGACTCCCCCTAACTTCAGAATTTTTTTTTTTTATAACACCTGAGCACTCAGGAAATACTGCATGTGTTGGGAGTCAGCCATGGAGGCCCACTGAGCATTAGGGATCAGAAAGGGCTGTTGACACTGAGACCACTAGGATGCATTTGGGAGCTATTTGACCCCATTTACTCCCCCTTTCTACTCAGCACTAACCAGATTAAGTTCCTGTGAGCTCAAAACATAAAAACTAGCCAGGCTCAGTGGCTCAGCCTGTAATCCCAGTGTTTGGGAGGCTGAGGTGAGTGGATTGCCTGAGCCCGCAGGTTCGAGACCCACCTGGGCAACTTGGTGAGACCTCATCTCTACAATAAAAAAAAATTAGCCAGGTGTGGTAGCGTGAGCCTGTAGTTCCAGCTACTTGGAAGGCTGAGGTGGAAGTATCCCTGGAGCCCAGCGGCTCAAGGCTGTGGTGGCTGGGAGCGGCCACTGCACTCCAGTCTGGGTGACAGAGTGAGACTCCAACTCAAAAAAAAATCATAAAAACTCTGAGACCAGGATGAACACAATCTAACTTCAGAAGCTTATTGCTCCCATTCTTCCACAAACTGCAGTTTTGGCTTTCACACAACTTATAATTCAAACTCGTGTCACATCTAAGAGCCTTAGTATTGGTCACTGACTTCTGGGCCATGATCTTAGGATTTATTGAAGGTGTAAATTGTGGAAT
>NW_007033542.1:0-915 GCF_000164805.1 Carlito syrichta | reverse complement strand
TGACCAGCAGTGTGTCTGGCTAGTTAAGCTGACTGACTATCCCAATGTCCAGCATTCCAGCTAGCTATTTAAACTGGTTGGCTAGCCAGGTGGTAATCCCGCTAGTTATCTAGCCAGTTGCCTAGCCAGCTAGTCAGTCATGTAGCTAGCTAGTTAAGACTTTTGGTTAGCCATGTAACCAACCAGGTAGGTAGCTACTTAAATCAGCAGGCTAGCCAGCTAGCCAGTCAACTAGCTAGTCAGCTGGTTAAGTCAGCTAGATAACCAGCTTGCAAGTTAAGCGAGCTAGCAAGTCAGTTAACAATTCAGGTACCTAGTTAGTGAGCCTGTTAGTCAGGTTCCTAGTCAGCTAGCAGGTTACGTCAGCTAGCTAGTCAGCTAGATAGTTAAGTCAGCTAGCAAATCAGCTAGTTACTTAGCTAACTACATGGCTAGCAACTCTGCTAGATGGTGAGCTCACTAGTGGGCTCTCTCACTTTCAATCAGGTCAGCTAACTAGTAGGCTTGATTGCCTGCCAAATGGTCAGCAGACTAGTCGTGTTGCACGCCAGGCAACAGGTCAAACTTGTCGGTTTGCTCACAGTCCAACAGGTCTGCTAAATAGATGGCTCGCTCACCAGCCTACTAGTTATGTCAGCTCACTGGTTGGCTCACTAGCCTGCCGACTAGTTATGGCATCGCATGCATTGGCTCACTTGCCAGCAGACTAGTTAATTCAACTGACCAGTCGGCTTTCTCACTGGACAACTAGTTACTTCAGCTCACTTGACTGCCCACTCGCTGGCCAACTAATTAAGTCAGTTAATGTTTTGGCCTACTAGCAGGCCATCTAGTTAAGACAGCTAACCAATTGACCGACTAGTAGTCTAACTTGTCAGCCAACAAGTTAGGTCAACTAAATAGACTCCCGACTAG
>NW_007033541.1:0-816 GCF_000164805.1 Carlito syrichta | reverse complement strand
GGTTACAAACATTTCACAAGCCTTCACAAGTAAAATGCTCTAATCGCAAATCTTGCTTCTGTAAACAGCTCAGACAATTTCCATAGTCTGTTACAACACAATCATTTGTAAAACAAATCATCTCTTTAAAAGCTAAGTAAGCAAAAGCAAGGCCAAACAAGAATGTGTGGTTTAACCAACTGCAGTTGTAAAAGACCCCCCCCACCCAAATCAAATTGTACATTCAACCCAACCCCGCTGAGCAGCTGGGCCCTTGCCTGGGACTTTGTGTCTCGAGGGTAAGTGGCCTCCAGCTGGCTCTCAGCTCAATAAACTTGTCTTTGTACTTTGACTCTCGGGCTCTGGACACTGACTCATGCAGCTCAATTCCCTATTACAATTTTACTCAAATTCAAATTAAACAGTCTTCGTTTTTAATTCATAAAATCATGGGCATTACTTTTTTAAATCTAAAAGGTGCACATTTTGAAGCAATTGCCCAATTCATTAAAAATGTTTTTGTAAATTAAAAATTTTTAATTTAGAGTATAATAGAGATAAGATTTCATCACACATTGTGCCTAAAAGCATACTATATTATAAAATATTCATTCACAGCCCTTAGAATAGTATCTAAAGAGGTCATCAGTGACTAGTGGGCATGCATTTTTATGCCCTCTGGTATCACAGACCAATTTTAGTAGCTGAGTAAGAGTTGGCTATGACACATGCTTCAGACAATCAATTACTACCTATAGATTTCATGTCTTAAGCTAAACCATCCATAAATATGTTGCTAAAGAGTCTTTTACAAAGTCAAACTATGGACTGACAAAG
>NW_007033540.1:0-689 GCF_000164805.1 Carlito syrichta | reverse complement strand
AACAAACAAAGAAAACCACAGACAAATATCACTGATGAACACAGGCATGACAAAGTCTTAGCAAAAAACCAACAAGTTAAATTCAACACTACATTTTTGCATATTGTTAGAAATAGCAATTGAATTAGATTTTGGCCTTTTCTATATTCTATATTAGCAAAGGGGTATAAGTTTCTTATATATTCTCTATTTTTGCAATCATATAACCTTAATTTTTTAATAGATGAAGCATATTAAAATAATAATTGTCCATTTTCTGCTTACTATCTGGCTAAAGAAACAAAATTTCCGGTATTTAGGTGAAGGCAAATATTAACTTAATTATAAGGATATTATATTTTAACCTCATTTTAGCATAATTGTATGTATTTCCAAAAAAGTAGCTTTTTTTACTTCTTTTATCGCAGTATATAAAGTTATATTAGGGTAAGCATTAATTTGTTTTTGATAAAAATTTGGTTTTCTACATGCAACCATGTTATTGTACATTATTCGTTTTTCATCATTTTCTGACTACACTCAAATATGTTTTCAAACTTGTGGATGAACATTTGTATACTTTTGAGTACTTAGCTATGCAGCTATGATGACATAAGTATTATAGTCCATGTGTTTTCATTACATGCAGGATGATTTCTATCAAATGTATTCCTGAGGTTGCAGTTTCTATACTGTAGGCTGGTAGTACA
>NW_007033539.1:0-890 GCF_000164805.1 Carlito syrichta | reverse complement strand
CCAGCCACCGCTGCCTCGACCTGCTGGTCTCCGGCGATACTTCCGCCTCAGCCTTCCAAGTAGTTGAAACTAAAGGCGCGCGCTACCACTGTCGGCTAACTGTTCTTTTGATTTATTGTAGAGATGAGGTTACTCCAAGTTGCCCAGGCGGGTCTTGAACCTGCGGCATCAGGTCCACTCACCTCAGCCTTACAAAACTCTCAGATTATAGGCTGAGCCACCAAGCAGGGCTCAGGGTATCTTTTCAAGGGTTAAAAATATATTAAGCCGGGTTCGGTGGTTCAGCCTGTAATCCCGCGCTTTGGGAGGCTGAGGTGAGTGGATTGCCTGTGCCCACGCGTTTGAGACCCTCCTGGGCAGCTAGACTTCATCTCCACAATAAATCAAAAAATCAGCCGGGCGTGGTAGTGCATGCCTCTAATTCCAGCTACTTGGAAGGCTGAGGTGGAAGGATCGCTGGAGCCCAGCAGGTCGAGGCTGCGGTGGCCGGGAGCAGCCACTGCACTCCAGTCTGGGCGACAGAGTGAGACTCCAACTCAAAAAAAAAAAAATTAAAATTAGATTGTGGTGATTATTGCACAATTTCATAAAAAGACTAGAAGCTACAGTTTTAATAATTTAGATGAAAGAATTGTATGGTATGGGCATGCTACTAGACTTTTTAAAGCACGTTCAAAATATGGAATACACAAGGCACACATCAGATGGGACATTTACATCATCAAATGTGTCTTGGGTTATATCCCTTCTTTTCAGATTATTTTCATTGTAAATGAATTTAAGAATCTATTGTATTTTGCTAATTAAGTGTGAGGTTAACTTTGGTAAGGCCTTGTGTTGCTATGCCATGCCACTTTCTAAAGTCCCCATCATGAAATTTCACACTGAAT
>NW_007033538.1:0-731 GCF_000164805.1 Carlito syrichta | reverse complement strand
ATCAGAGCTTAAAGAAAGTTGGACTTAAAGGTGCCACCTCAGAGGGAATTTTTTTTGTCTTTTTGTTTTGCTCATTTTTGCTCGTTTGTTTTTTGTTTTAGTTTTTTCTTTCCTTCAGTTTTTGATCATGTTTGCATACTTGTTTTGCTTCTGCTATTTAATTACTGTTTTTCAGACTTCCTGTCTGTGTGTGCAGATTATAGAGGGAGAATATATCCATGGGGGATATAGGTTTGTGTGTTTGCATGATAGTCTGAATATTTTAGCTTTTTAAAAAAAATATTTTCTATCTTTGTTTGTGTCTCTTTTCATTTGTAGTTGGTACATTTGACTCATTTCCCTCTTACTCCTCTGTCTCCACTTTTGTCTCATCCCCCCACTTCTTTCTTTTTCCGTTCTTTTCCTTTTTCTTACTTCATTTTGAATTCAAGGAGCAGACCTATACCCCCACTGCATGGATAGATTGTAAGGCAGTGGTGAGTGGGTTCCAGAGAATCCACACACCTGTCAGTGGATATTGGGATCTGCAGATAGATTCTGAATCATAGCTCCCCCCTCAATTAAATCTCAAAACTGGAATAAATACAGCCTCCCACCACAGTCCAGCTTCAGAATTGAACAAAGCCAGAGGATCCACAAGAGGAAGAATAGAAGATTGAGCAAACAGAAGTAAAAGCTACCCCCATCACTGAACAACAAAATTAAAGAAGAGGGGAAACAAAGGAGGTAGG
>NW_007033537.1:2689-3509 GCF_000164805.1 Carlito syrichta | reverse complement strand
GATCAGTCGACTCACTCACCGGCTGACTAGTTAAGTCTCCTGACAAGTTGGCTCACTCACAGGCCAACTAGTTAAGTCAGCTGACCAGTCGGCTCACTCATCGGCTGACTAGTTAAGTCAACTGACCAGTCATCTCACTCACCAGCTGACTAGTTAAGTCAGCTAGCCTGCCGGCTCTCTATCCAGCCAACTAGTTAAGTCAGCTAACCAATTGACCGACTAGTCAACCAACTTGTCAGCTGACAAGTTAGCTCAGCTAAATAGTCGGCTGACAAGTTATGTCAGCTAACCTGTCAGTCAACTAGTCTGCTGACTAATTTGGTCAGAAAACCAGCAGGCAACAAGTTAACCTTTCTAAATAGTTAATCAGCTAGTTAACCCAGCTAGCTAACTCATTAGTCAGCTAGTTAACTCAGCTAACTAATTGGCCGACTAATCGGCCGACTTGTTAAGCTAGCTAACATGTTGACCGAGTAGTCAGTCAATGTGTTAAACCAGCTAATTTGTCAGCCAACTCATCAGCCAAAAAGGTATGTCACCTAGCTAACTTGTTAATCAACTAGTCAAGTCAGCTAGCCAACTCGTTTGCCAACAAGTTAAAACAGCTAACTCATTAACCAACTCATTAAGTCAGCTAGCTATCTCATTATCCAACTAGGTAAGTCAGTTAGCTAAGTCAGCTAGCTCACTAGTTAGCTAACTATTTAAGTCAGCTATGTAAGTCTGCTACCTAACTAGTTAACTAATTATTATTCAGCTAGTTGTTCAACTAGTCAATAGTTATTAAACTATTTAAATTCAGGGAGTTAAGTCAGCTAGG
>NW_007033537.1:0-1601 GCF_000164805.1 Carlito syrichta | reverse complement strand
TCAGCTAGTTGAATCAGCTGGCTAGCCAGCTGGCTAGCTGGTTATGTCAACTCGTTAAGTCAGCTGGATAGCCAGTTGATTGCTAGGTAGCAAGGTAGTTAAGTCAGCTGTCTAGCCAGCTGGATAGCCAGTTAAGTCAGCTAGTTAATCAGCTGGATTCCCTGCTGGATAGCTACGAAGCTAGCTAGTTAAATCAGCTGGCTAGCCAGCTGGCTAGCTGGTTAAATCAGCTAATTAATTCAGCTGGCCACCCAGCTGTGTAGGTAAAGTCAACTAGTTAAGTAGCTTGTTAGCCAGCTGGCTAGCATGTTAAGTGAGCTAGTTAAGTCAACTGGCCAGCCAGCAGGCTACCTAGGTAGCTAGTTAGTTAAGTCAGCTAATTAACTCAGCTGTCTAGCTAATTAAGTCAGTTAGTTAAGTCATCTGGCTAGCCAGCTGCCTATCAGGGTAGCTAACTAGTTAAGTCACCTGGCTAGCCAGCTGGCTAGCTAGTTTAATCAAATAGCTAAGTCAGTTCACTGGTCAGCAGTTTAGCTAGGTAGTTAATTAGTTAATTCAGCTGACAAGCCAGCAGGCTATGTAGGTAGGTAGCTACTTAAGTCAGTTGGTTAGCCTTTAGGCTATCTATTTATGAGAGCTAGATAAGTCAACTGACTATTCAGCTAGGTAGATAGCTAGTTAAGTCTGCTGGCTAGTCAGCTGGCTAGTCAGCTAGTTAAATCAGCTGGCTAGGCTGCTGGCTAGCTAGGCAGGTAGGCAATTAATTCAGGTGGCTAGACAGCTGGCCAGCTAGTTATGTAACCTACTTTAGTAAGCTGGCTAAACAGTTTGGTAGCTAGTTAAGTCAGCACATTAATTCAGTTTTCTCCCCAACTGGCTAGCTAGTTAAAAAACTATTTACATCAGATGGGAAGCCAGCTGGCTTTCTAGTTATTTCAGCTAGTTAAGTCAGCAGGCAAACTAGGAAGCTAGCTAGTTAAGTCAGCTAGATATGTCAGCTACTTGCTAGTTAAGTCAGTTAGCTAGTAATTTTGCTAGCTAGGTAGCTACCTACTTATGTCAGCTGTCTTGCAAGCTGGCTAGCTAGTTGTCACCCAGTTAAGTCAGCAGACTAGCCAACTTGCTAGGTAGGTAGCTTGCTAGTTAAGTCAGCTGGCTAGAAAGCTGGCTAGCTAGATAAGTCACCTAATTAATTCAGCTGGATAGCCAGCTGGCTAGCTATGTAGCAAGCTAGTTAATTAAACTGACTAGAAGCAGGCCAACTAGTTATGACAGATAGTTAAGTCAGCTGGCTAGCAAGCTGGCTAGCTAGGTAATGACCTAATTAAGTCAGTTGGTTAGCCAGCTTGCTAGCTAATTAAGTCAGTTAGTTAAGTCAGCTGGCTATCCAGGTGGCTAGAGAGGTAGAGAGCTAGTTAAGTCAGCTGTCTAACCAACTGAATAACTAGTTAAGTCAACTAGTTTAGTCACCTGTCTGGTCAGCTGCCTAGATCATTAATCACCTAGTTAAGTCAGTTGGCTAACCAGCTGGCTAGCTATTTCAGTCACCTCGTTAAGTCTGTTGCCTAACCAGCTCGCTAGCTAGTTAAAAAGCTAGTTAA
>NW_007033536.1:0-783 GCF_000164805.1 Carlito syrichta | reverse complement strand
CCTCCCAAAGTGCTGGGATTACAGGCTTGAGGCACTGCACTTGGCCTAGAAAAGTTTGAACTGAAAAAGTTAGAAGGCTCACATAAGTCAGCAAAGTATTATTAGCAAATTTTATTATAAAAGTTACAGCAGACATAGGACCTTACTGATAAATTGACAAGACATTAAAGGACCCTGTACAGTGGGTGCAGGTGGTTATCAAAGACAGGGAAAATGACCATTCCTTAAACTGTGAGGATACCAGTTCTTTCTGTTCACAAATGAGGTAAAGATTTTATATTCCAACACACACCTCAATTACAACTGTCTTTTTAATTTTATTAATTCTATAATTAGGAGTTATCAACTACTGAAGGTTGTTAGTGAACCAAGCCTGGCATGCACTAAGATCTTTGCATTGACAAATCCATCTATCTTTTTCACCTTCTCATCTTATGTTTAACACGGAGAGAGTTTCAATTCATTTTACATGACTTGATATGTCTGATGACAGAAGCTGGTTTAGACTTGTAAATTCCAGCTCTGGGGTCCAATTAAGAAAGGGCCTGTGCTAGGTAGAGTCTGAAACAGATCTACATATACATTATTTCTGTTCAGGTTTGCCCTGGATGTCTTCTTGTGCAGTCAGATAAATGATTTTATGGCTAGACAACTGACTTTTGAAACTTTTTTTCTGTCACTTTAAGCACATGGAAGAAATCTTTCCTTTACTTTCTTATCACCTCTTATTCAAAAAGTATGCTTTTCCTATGAGAACATGGCTGCTTTCTTAAAACCTCATCT
>NW_007033535.1:0-863 GCF_000164805.1 Carlito syrichta | reverse complement strand
TTTTCGTAGATGGCTTTTACTATTTTGAGGTATGTTCCCCGTATGCCTAGATGTTCAAGGGTTTTTATCAAGAAGGGGTGCTGGATTTTATCAAAAGCTTTTTCTGCATGTAGTGATATGATCATGTGGTTTTTGTTTTGACATCTGTTGATGTATTTAATTACGTTTATGGTTTTACGAATGTTGAACCAGCCTTGCATGCCAGGAATGAAGCCTACTTGGTCATGGTGGATGATTTTTGAGATGTATTGCTGAATCCGGTTTGCTAGGATTTTGTTGAGAATTTTTAGCATCTGTGTTCATCAAAGATATTGGCCTGTAGTTCTCTTTCTTTGTTGGATCTTTACCTGGCTTGGGTATCAATGTGATGTTGGCTTCGTAAAATGATTTGGGGAGAGTTCCATCTTTTTCAATCGCCTGGAATACCTTCAGTAGGATTGGTATCAGCTCCTCCTTAAATGTCTTGTAGAATTCTGCTGGAAAGCCATCTGGACCAGGGCTTTTTTTTGTAGGAAGTTTTCTTATTACGTGGTCGATTTCCTTGATTGTTATTGGTTTATTTAGGGTCTCAATTTCTTCTTGTTCCAACCTAGGTAGGTTGTGTGATGTCAGAAAGTCCTCTATTTCCTTCTGGTTTTCAAGTTTGTTTCCATACAAGTGTACGTAGTAGTCTCTAATGATCTTTTGTATTTCTTCAGGGTCAGATGTGACTTCATCTTTTGTGTTTCTGATTATGCTTATTTGGTTTTTTTCTCGTTTTTTCTTGGTCAGTCTAGCTAGGGGACCATCAATCTTGTTTACCCTTTCGAAGAACCAGCTTTTTGTTTCATTGATTTTTTGTATTATCTTTTGTCTTCTATGTC
>NW_007033534.1:0-789 GCF_000164805.1 Carlito syrichta | reverse complement strand
AAGATAGTAAAAACATGTGTCTGCACCTGGCCATCTTGGAATGCTATTCTCGGATTGGTTTCTCTTGGGTTCATGCTATTGGGACACAGTTGTTTGTAATGCTGTGGGAAGCCCAAGACACAAAGAGAGAATACATACTGGTGCTCCATTTTATACTTTGAGTGATTCCAGCCTAGATGCCAGACAAGTGAATGAAGACAACTCTAGATGATTCCAGCTGCTGAAGCTTCTCTCTCTGTGCCTTGTCTCTGTCTGTGGCCTGATACTCAGAACCATTAGCATCACATGATGTTTGCTATTTTATACCACAGTTTAGAGTAACTATTGTGCATCAATAGGTAACCAGAAGATAATTACTGAGATAGTTTTATATGCTAAATTAGTGTATTTAGAATTTTACATATAATTCATTTAATCCTTACCACAACCTATAAGACAAGGTTTTTGTATTTTTTCTTTTTTTGAGCTGGAGTCTCACTCTGTTGCCCACGCTAGAGCACAGTGACACACTCATGGTCATTGCAGGCTCAACCTGCTGGGCTCAGCCTTCCAAGTAACTGGAACCAAAGGCACATTCCACCATGCCCGGCTAATTTTTTATTTATTTTAGAGATGAGTTCACACCAAATTATCCACGCCATTCTCAAACCTCTGGGCTCAGGCAATCCTCTCACCTTTACCTTGCAAAGTGCTGGGATTACAGGTGAGCCACCGTACCCGGTCTATATTTTTCATTTTTTTACACATGAAAAAGTAGAGTTCAGTAACTTTCCTGAGAACACTCTATTT
>NW_007033533.1:0-806 GCF_000164805.1 Carlito syrichta | reverse complement strand
ATCATGAGTCAGTGTGCAGTTTTCTCAATTCCCTTTCCACCTCAATAAAGAAGGTTGTATGTGGCTACTTTTATACTGCTCATGCGGTATGTTCCTTGATTGATTTGTATGAAATACCATTTATGTTTTGTAAGTTGTGCTACACATGTTTCCCAGAAATAAATCCCACTTGACATGGCATTTAATTTAATACATTTTAATATACGTGGCTGTGGATTGGTGTCCGAAATGCTGATGAATGCCTTACAATGAATAATTGAAGAAAAAGCATAGAGATTCCACACCCACACCAACAGTATGGGAGCTCTGTGGACATCCACTCAGAGAACAATCATAGCCCATGATAGCAGCTGTTTTCAAGAAGTTCTTCAAAGTCTGTGGAGTTTGTCCTAAGTTAGGCATGCAGCCACCAGAAATGTTTGGTCTCTGTGACAGCATTGAGAATAGGTGGCACATGGCCATGATCTATCCCCGGCGCTAGCTGTACATAGTGAAAGGTCTGCATGGTTGAGTGTGGCCGAGAAGTTGGTGCTGTGTTCCCTCAGCTCCCAGACCAGAGTGTCAGTTTCTTCTTTCCAGCTCTGAGTCCTGGAGGTTCAGTTCCTGGCAAGTGAGTCCGAGAGTCTGGGTCTTGTTTCCTCCACCTGTTGCCCACTCACAGGATTGGAGCTCTGTCCCAGGCCTGGCAGGCCGGGAAAATGGGGTTCAAATTGTGTACAAGCTGCTTTTCTTGTAGTGCAGAGATTGCATGCTGGTGGCGGCCACCTGTGAGTACCTGGAAACATGACCTCACTCAGCACCCATCG
>NW_007033532.1:0-727 GCF_000164805.1 Carlito syrichta | reverse complement strand
TCATATACAGATTCTCAACTGCACATGGTTATGGTTAGTTCAGAGGGTGACTGTCTTTAGAGCCAGGAAAATTTGGGATTGGTGGAGAAGAAATGTCCCCAGGTGAGGTATGTGTCCCTGGCCTTTCTTGGCAGAAGGTCCTCATTGCTGAGTCAGAGGGTCGACCTGCCTTGGGCACATTTCTTACCTTGGAGAGAAAAGCCAGCAGAAACCCCATCAGGGAGCCTTGGGAAATCCTGCACCAAAGCAGGAGCAGCCATTAGGGGGTAAAGCCCGGAAGGGACCGAGTTTGAGGGATCCTCACATGTGTGGGGGTTGGGGGAGGAAAGACTGAGGGCAGAAGGTTTGCAGGATAATTTCTTTCTTTCTTTCTTTCTTTCTTTCTTTCTTTCTTTCTTTCTTTCTTTCTTTCTTTCTTTCTTTATTTCTTTCTTTCTTGCTTTCTTTCTTTCATTCTTACTTTCTTTCTTTCTTTCTTTTCTTTCCTTACTAGGCTGCCCAGGCTGGTCTCAAAACTCCCAACTCTGGCCATTATCTTGGTCTGGGTCTCCCAAACTTCTGTGATCATAGACTTTCCATTTGGTTGACATCCTGGTCTTCCTGCCTGGTCTTGAACTCTGGGTCAGAGGCGATCTTCATGCCAATGCTTGCCCTCACCCAAAGTTTTCTGAGTTTTGCTTGGGGTCGAGTTGGAGGCTTTCAATGGTGTCCAGCCTGGTCTCAAGCC
>NW_007033531.1:0-821 GCF_000164805.1 Carlito syrichta | reverse complement strand
CAGAGAATAGTGCAGGGAAGGAGGAGGGACAGTGGAGGTTGGGTGGGGATGCAGCCCTCCCCTCCCACTCTCCTATGGTAAAGGAGATCTCTGGTGGGGAGGTACGGAACTGTCTCTTCCCCAGGCATGTACTCTTACTGGGGTGACACATCCAGGCCTATCTTGGAATGGAGTTCTCCTATTGTAACTGATGTCCAGGCTCCAACTGTATTTGTCCCTTCCAGTTTTAGTCCAGCTGTGTGGGCCTGACATTCAGAGGATTTCTGGGAAGGAGGGGGTTTGTGTCAGCCCCAGACTTACCACTGATCTCTTTGGAGTTCTTCCTCCTCCCTTTTGGCCTCATGCTTTGTCCCACAGCTGGAGCAGGGTAGGGGATGGGGCGCCTGGAACTCAGCACTCATCAGGTCCCTCTGAAGTTTGTGCTCTCAGGATATTGCCTTTGGGCCATGATCAAGCCCTGAATAGTTGATCCATCAGTCACAGAGATTGGATCTGTTGGTCCTGCACTTGCCTGTCCCCCCTTCAATATGGTGGTGGGTGCCTCTCTTGTCCTCTTCTGTGGAAGCTTACCGCTAGACTGTACACAGCCCTTTCAGGCTCCCTGCTAGGTGCAAAGTGATAAGGCAATACATTGAAATCTTAAAATATTACACTGTTGCAGATTTCAAGTAACCAAATGAGAATAGTTATTCCATTCGTAATGGAAAAATTATCAGAAGTATAGATAAAATTAGTTTCAGATAATATTAAAACACTTCTGCATGTTTCTGGAGTGTAGCTAATGTTTACATTCATAGTCTCTTAGCAAAGAGATATTGTTC
>NW_007033530.1:0-2518 GCF_000164805.1 Carlito syrichta | reverse complement strand
GACTTAACTAGTTGACCGGTGAGTGAGCTAACTGGTCAGCCGAATTTAGTCAGCTGGCGAGTGAGCCGACTGGTCAGAAGAATTAACCAGTCGGCTGGCAAGTAAGCCAGCTGGTGAGCCAACATAGCTAATTGGCTGGCGAGTGAGCCAACTGGTGAGCTTCCTTAACTAGTCAGTCGGTGAGTGAGCCAATTGGTGAATTTACTTAACTAGTCGGCTGACGAGAAAGGCAAGTAGTTAGCTGCCTGTTGGCTTGCGAGTGAGCTGACTAATTTGATGAATGGTTGGCAGGCGAGTGAACTGACTAGTTAGCTTACCTGGTGGAAAGTGAGTGAGCCCACTAATCAGCTGACCAGCTAGCTAATTTGCTAGCCAACTAGAAAGCTAAGTAAGTAGCTGATTTGCTAGCTGACTTAACTTGCTAGCTGACTAGCTAGCTGGATATGTAGCTGACATCTAGCTAGCAAACAAGCTATCTAGCTCTCTAGCCAGCTGACTTAATTGCCTATCTACCTAGCTAGACAGCAGCCTAGCCAGTTGACTTAACTAGCTGACTTAAGGAAGTAGCGAGCTGGCTTTCCAGCAGAGTTAACTGGCTACCTAGCTAGACAACTGGATAGCCAGTTGAGTTAACTAGCTGACATAACTAGATGATGGATGGCTAGCCAGCTGACTTAACTAGCTACCTACTTACATAGCCTGCTGACTTGCCAGCTGACTTAACTACCTAACTGCCTAGCTAACCTGTTGGCCAGTGAGCTGACTTAACTAGATGTTGTAACTAGCTAGCCAATTGGCTAGCCAGTTGACTTAACCAGCTAGATAACTAGTTAGCTTAATCCTTATCTAACGTTCTTTCTAGCTTTCTTAATTATCTGACTTAACTCCTTAGCTCACAAGCTAGCTAGCTGACTCAACCAGCTTACTTAACTCGTTAGCAAACTAGCTAGGTATTTGACTCATCCAGCTGACTTAACTCGTTAGCTAACTAGCTAGCTAGCCTACTCAACCATCTGACTCAACCCATTTGCTATCTAGCTAGCTGACTCAACCTGCTGACTTAACTCATTTCCTATCTAGCTAGCTAGCTGTATTAAGCAGCTGACTGAACTAGAATGCTGACTTAACCAGCTGACTTAGCTAGCTGACTTAACTACCTAGCTAGCTGACTTAACTGGTGGACTTAACTAGTTAACTAGCTGACTTAACTACCTGAATTAAATATGTAGCTAACTATTTAACTAGCTGAATATCTAGCTGACTTAAATTAGCTAACTATTTAGGTAGCAAACTTAAGTAGCTGACCTAATAAGCTAGCTAATTAGTTAGCTAGCTGACTTAGCTAACTGAGTTAGCTTGCTACTTGTTTAGCTAGCAGACTTAACTGACTTAAATAGTTGACTAACGAGATAGCTAGCTGATTTAATGAGTTGGTTAACGACTTAGCTAACTGTTTTAACTAGTTGCAAAATGAGTAAATTAGCTGACGTAACGAGTTGGTTAACAAGTTAACTAGGTGACATAACTTGTTGGCTGACAAGTCTCTGAAAAATTTAGCTGGTTTAACACATTGGCTGACTACTCGGCCGAATTGTTACCTGGCTTAACAAGTTGGCCGTTTAGTTGGCCAACTAGTTAGCTGGGTCTACTAGTTGACTGATGAGATGGCCCACTAGTTAGCTCGTTTAACTACTTGGCATGCTGGTTTGCTGCACTAATTAGTCGGTCGACTAGTTGGCAAATTATTTAGCTGTCCTAACTAGTTGGCTGACAAGTTAGCTGAGCTAACTTATCAGCTGACAAGGTGGCCGATTAGTCAGCCAGTTGGTTAGCTGACTCAACTAGTTGCTCAGCTAGTAGGCTGACCAGTTAGCTGACTTAACAAGTCAGCCTGCCAGTGAGCCAAGTGAACTGAATTAACTAGTCGGTTGGTGAGTGAACTGACTTGTCAGCTGACTTAACTAGTAGGCTGTGATTGAGCTGAGTTGTCAGCTGACTTAACTAGTCGGCCAGCGAGTGAGCCGACTGGTCAGCTGACTTAACTAGTCACAGGCCTGTGAGCTCACCAGTCAGCTCAATTTAGTAGGCTTGCATGTGAGCCAACAGATCAGAAGACTTAAATATTCGACAGCAAGTGAGCCAGCCAGTGATTCAACTTAACCGGCAGTGAGCCAACAGGTGAGCTTCCTTAACAAGTCGACTGGTGAGCGAGCTGACCCATGATCTGACTTAATTAGCTGACTGGCGAGAAAGCCGATTAGTTAACTGACTTGTCCTGTGAGTGAGCTGACAAGTTTGTTAACCTGTTGGCTGGTGAGCGAGCCGACTAGTTTGCTGAACGGTTGTAATGCGAGGGAGCTTAATAGTTAGATGACCTGATGGAAAGCAAGCGAACCCACTAGTTAGCTGAATAGATAGCAGACTTGCTAACCAACTGGATAGCTAAGTAACTAGCTGATGTGCTAGCTTATGACTAGCTAGCTGAATAGATAGCTGGCTATCTAGCTGACATAACTAG
>NW_007033529.1:0-606 GCF_000164805.1 Carlito syrichta | reverse complement strand
AACAAAGAGATACAATTCAATTTGCACTTTTTCTGATGAGTGAGGTTGAGCACTTTTTTCATGGGTCTGTTGGCTATCTGTATATCTTCTTTTAAGAAATGTCTATTGATGTCTTTTGCCCACTTTTTGATAGGGTTGTTTTTTTGTTTTTTGTTTTCTTTTTGGCACATTTGAGCTCCTTGTAGATCCTAGATGTTAGGCCTTTGTCAGATATACAGTTGGCAAATATATTTTACCATTCTGTGGGCTGTCTCCCTGCTCTCTTGATGGTTTCTTTTGCTTGCAGAAGCTTGTTAGTTAGATGAGGTACCACTTGTCTATCTTATTTCTTAAGGTATTGGCTTTTAGGGTTCTGAATAGAAATTGGTTGCCAGTTCCAATTTCCATAAGGGTGTCTCCTGTGTTTTCTAAGATTCTTATACTTTGAGGTTTTACTTTTAGGTCTGTGATTCATTTAGAGTTAATTCAAAATCCTTTTTATTTGTGCATAACTACTTTTTCCATTCAGGAAAATAATCATCTAGGTGACTTGTTGTAGCCAACCAGATCTGGTGATAGCTAGCAGGTCCAGTGTGGCGATTTCTGAAAAAGCTAGAAACTGACCTT
>NW_007033528.1:0-574 GCF_000164805.1 Carlito syrichta | reverse complement strand
TACCCATATCCCCCATGCTCTTACAACTAGAGTAGGAATTTAGGTTAACCAGACCAAGAGCCTTCAAAGCCTTAAGTAAGCTAAAATATGCTTAATTCCTGAATATTTTCCTCCCACTAAGGACGGCAGAGGCCTACTCCACATCAACCGAATGCAAATCAATCACTTTATTTTAAGATAAGTCCTTTCCAGTAGATTGGTGGGTTCTACCCCCACGAAAAAATTAGTTAACAGCTAAACACCCTATACAACTGGCTTCAATATACTTCTCCCGCCGCCAAGAAAAAAAAGGCGGGAGAAGTCCCGGCAGAATTGAAGCTGTTTTTTAAAAAAGAAACTAAGCCAGGCTCGGGAGGCTGAGGTGAGTGGATTGCCTGAGCCCGCAGGTTCGAGACCCACCTGGGCAATTTGGCGAGACTTCATCTCTACAATAAGTCAAAAATTAGCTGGGAGTGGTAGCGCACCGGTAGTTCCAGCTACTTGGAAGGCTGGGGTGGAAGGATCGCCAGAGCCCAGAAGGTTGAGGTTGCGGTGGCCGGGAACATGCCACTGCTCTCCAGTCTGGGTAACAGAG
>NW_007033527.1:0-1178 GCF_000164805.1 Carlito syrichta | reverse complement strand
GACTTTGCTTTCATCTTTTAGTTTAAAAATTAGCCTCTTAGGCAATGTACAGATTCAATGTAATACCCGATAAGTTATTAACATCATTCTTATCAGACCTGGAAATGACAATATAGAATTCACATAAAAACATAAACAATCATGAATAGCCAAAAAATTCTTAGCAAAAGTAACAAAGCAGGAAACATCACACTTCTGGACTTCAAATTTTAGTATAAGGCTA
Source organism: Carlito syrichta (assembly GCF_000164805.1). Taxonomy (NCBI): domain Eukaryota; kingdom Metazoa; phylum Chordata; class Mammalia; order Primates; family Tarsiidae; genus Carlito; species Carlito syrichta. The sequence continues at coordinate 955 of NW_007033527.1, read as the reverse complement.
CAGTAATCAAAACAGCCTGTTATTGGTACAAGAACAGACATATAGACCAATGGAACAGGATAAAGATTCTGGAATCAAACCTCAATTTCTCAACCAACTCATCTTTGACAAAACTCCAACAACAACCACTGGGGAGTGGAAAACCTACTCAGTAAATGGTGCTGGGAAAACTGGTTGATTATATGCAGAAGATTGAAACAGGACCCCTACCTATCACCATACACAAAAATTAACTCTAAATGGATCAAAGACCTAAGCATAAAACCTCAAACTATAAGAATATTAGAAAAGCAGGAGATATCCTTATGGTAATTGGAACTGCAACCAATTCCTATTCATAACCATAAATGCCCACATCCCAAGAAATAAGATAGACAAGTAGAATCTCGTCAAACTAATGAGCTTCTGCAAAGCAAAAGCAACCATCAAAAGAGCAGGGAGACGGCCCACAGATTGGGAAACACTATTCTACAACTTTATATCTGAAAAAGGCCTACAACCAGGATCTGCAAGGAACTCAAATGTGCTGTAAGCAAAAAAACCCAAACAGCCTTATTAAAAAGTTGGCAAAATACATGAATAGACACTTCTCAAAAGAAGAGATATGGGCAGTCAACAGACACATGAAAAAGTGCTTGACCTCACTCATCATCAGAGAAACGCAAATCAAAACCACATTGACATTCCACCTAACCCCAGTAAGAATGGCCATCATTAATAAAAGAATCAACAACAGATGCTGGTGAGAATGCAGGGAAAAAGGAATGCTTCTACACTGCTGGTAGGAATGCAAACTAGTGCAACTTCTTTGGAAGACAGTGTAGTGATTACTGAGAGAACTAGAAATTGACCTCCCATATGACCTAGAAATTCCCCTATTGGGAATATACCCAAGAGAAACTCAAATCATTCTACAAAAAAAGATACCTGCAGACATATGTTTGCTGCATCTCTA
>NW_007033526.1:0-762 GCF_000164805.1 Carlito syrichta | reverse complement strand
CTGGAAACAACCATGCTGCCCATTAAAAAGAGGACTGGATTTAAAAAATGTGGTACATACACACGATCGAAATACTATGCAGCCCATAAAAAAGAACAAAATCATGAATTTCGCAGCAACCTGGATGGAACTTGAGTCTATAATACTGAGTGACCTCTCACAGAAACAAAGATCTGAGTATCACATGTTCTCACTCATATAATGGACCTTGAACATCCAACGTAATGCTATAAGAAAATGACTGATGGTACTGGGAAACTATGGGGGGGATGGGATTAACAGTAGCAAATATCTGTCTGGGGAAGAGGAAACACCTCTTATCAATAGGGTGCCTGAATGAAACGTAATTATACACCTAACCCTTAACTATACCCCACAAAACCATAATAAAAATATTGATTTTTTAAAAAAGTTTATTCCGTGATTAGTTTAAATATATTTAAATTGTAAGCTCTGTGCTTAGGTTAAGCTAATTTAATTAAATTAAACTAATTTGATTTAGGTAGAACATAATTTTAAGTATTCACTATAGATAAAGTACAGGAATACTGTATCAGCTTGAATAAATTGATCTAGTTTAAGTAGAGTACTGTGCAAGCTAAAATGCACTGGTGAGTCCTGCTGTTGGAGAGGAATGACTCAAGAATGAGGGTGGTCAGAGGAGGGAGTGGGCTTCACTAATTCCTGAATTATCTTCTGATTGTTTCATCATTCTATCCCATCTCCACCTTCCCAAGCACCACCAGTTATCAATAGGATCCC
>NW_007033525.1:0-1562 GCF_000164805.1 Carlito syrichta | reverse complement strand
CTATGACACAACAGTAGGATATTTAAATAATCTGTTTCAAACAGAGCTATTATACAGACAGAAAATTCATAATGCAATAAGGAGACATTGGACTTGAACTGATTTTGACCAAATGAACCTAACAAACACATAGAGAGTATTCCATCCAATAGTAACAGAATACACAATCTTCTCAAGGGTACAAGAAAGATACATCATGTGTTTGACCCCAAAAATAGTTTTAACAATAAAGAAATTATATCAACTCATTTCTGACTACATTGATATTACAAAATTATTAACAGGAGGAATAATGGAAAAATTAACAAATACGTGGAAATTAATCAATGTGCTTTTAGAACAACTATTGGGTCAAGTAAATTTGGGAGGCCAAGGTGACAGGATTGCCTGAGCCCATGAATCAAGAACAGCCTGGGCAACTTTGTGAGACCTCATCTCTACAATAAATAAAAAAGTTAGCCAGGTTTGGTAGCGCACACCTGTAGTTGCAGCTACTTGGAGGCTGAGAGAGAAGGAGCTTGCCACTGCACTCCAGTTGAGGTGACAGAGTAAGACTCCAACTCAAAAAAAGGAGAAGAAATTAAGAGGAAACTTTTAAAAAAAACCTCGAGGCAAATGCAAATAAAAACACAACACACCAAAATGTATGGGATGCAACAGAACAATTTAAGAGGAAAATTCATAGTATTAAGTGCTTACATAAAGAAAAAATAAATATCCCAAAAAGGCAACCTAACATTATAACTTATGGAACTAGTAAAAGAACAATCTAGGGTCATTCTTAGGTATATGTGAGAGATTGGTTGCAGGACTCCCTGCATACATCAAAATCTGCATGTACTTGAGTCCTGCACTCAGACCTGTGAAACACACATATACAAAAAGTCAGCCTAACATATACACAGATTTCCCACAAATACTGTATTTTAAAAAAAAATCTGTGTCTGGGAAAACCGGCTGACCACTTGCAGAAGATTAAAACAAGATTCATACCTAACTCAATATGCAAAAATCAACTCAAAATGGATCAAAGTCCTAAATGCAAAACCTCAAACTATAAGAACCATAGAAAATGCAGGAGACACCCTTATGGAAATTGGAACTGGCAACTAATTCCTGATCACAACCTCAAGTGTCACTGTCATAAGAGATAAGATAGATAAGTGGGACCTCATCAAACTGACAAGCTTCTGCAAAGTCAAAGAAACCATTGAGAAAGCAGAGAGACAGCCCACAGATTGGGTAAACATATTTGCCAACTGTATATCTGACAAAGGTCTAACATCTAGGATCTAAAAGGAACACAAACGTGCTGAAAAGAACAAAATAAACAACCCCATTACAAAGTGGACAAAATATATAAATAGACACTTCTAAAAAAAAAGACATATGAGCAAGCAAGAGATATATGGTAAAATATTCAGACTCACTAGTCATCAAAGAAATGCAAATTAAAACCACACTGAGATACTACCTAACTCCAGTCAGGATGGCCATCATTGATAACTCAAAAAAACACAACAGATGCTAAAGAGGATGCAGGGAAAAGGGAATATGTCTGA
>NW_007033524.1:0-849 GCF_000164805.1 Carlito syrichta | reverse complement strand
TTTTTGAAATGTATCCCAGTTGACTGACTGGATATGTTTCATTGACGACAGCAACTGTATACTGCTACTCAAAATGCATTCTCCAGATGTGTGTCTTTTTCCCTGCGGAGGTATGTGGAGCTTTCTGGCATGTTTTCTTTCTGACCACGTTTGCGTGTTTCCCTGTGTTAACGTTACGTGGGAGTTGTTGCGGGGTGTCAGACACCTACTCTGCACAATGAATGGTACCTGCTGTCAATCTCTCTCTTGTGGGGGCGGGGCTCCGGGTCCCTCGCCATTGCGGGGCTGCAGCGCCCTGGCGTGAGGACGGCGCGTCGCGTCCCGGCCGCGTGACCTGCTGGGTTGACGCGATCCTTCCTCAGAATCCTGCCTGCGAGCACCGAGGCGCAACGCGGTTCCGCCTCCCGGGCCGCGGCCTCCCACGGAGTGCTTCGGACTCCCGCGCTGCGGGACCCCAGAGTGTGGCTCGCGGCGACCGGGACGACCGCGGAGCTGGGCCCCCCGCTGGCCGCGGAGCTGGGCCCCCCGCTGGCGGCGGAGCCGGGCCCCCCGCAGGCGGCGGAGCTGGGGCCCCCCTACCACGTCGAGGGAACGTGAGTCAGGCCGCTCTTGGACATGGACCCTTAACCGTGAGTTCACAGACTCTTCTTTTCTTGTATTTTCTTACCTGTGTTGTGGCTTTTGCTGGACGTGGAACTGCTGGATTATGCATGAGAGTATCCAGTTTTCTGAGAAGTGTGTGTGGAAGGACTGCCCTATTCCCACGGAATGTATGTGGCCATAAATGTGTCCACTGATTCCTCAGTGTTCGTTCTGTTCCATGGATCAATCGTTAGGGTTTTATACCAT
>NW_007033523.1:0-1231 GCF_000164805.1 Carlito syrichta | reverse complement strand
TCCCCAGGTATCATGGATTGGGAGAACATGAAGATAACCTGTTGGGGTCCACCAAAAATGTAAGAAATATCTACATGAGAGAAAGTAGAGATATGACCTGAAGGTGATTGAGAGAGGAGTCTGACAGTGAAAATTTTTCCCTAATGATGGAGAGTTTGTATGGACCTATTGTAAATGACAAGACAGCATAAATGTTTTCAAAGCCACCTCTCTGCAATACTCAGTGTATCTTTATAAAATTGTTGCTCTGGCTCATATCAGCACCACATTTTGTCTAGATTTCTGCAACAGCTATCATAATTCTTCTTCCTACTTCCCTGTAATCCAGGCTATACACTGAACTCCTTGTTGTGCTTTAAACAAATTCCAATTTTTTTAGTCAACAAAGACCTGGATGAGTTGAATCATGGATACTTCTCTGGCCTCAATACTAGAATTGTAAAGGACTAAGAAAAAATGCTTATTTCTATCACAATACTTAAATAGTGCTTACTATGTGCCAAATATAAATAAGCACTTTAAAATACTGTATTACAAATATTAATGTAATCCTCAAATTATTATCTTCATTATACAGAGGAATAAATTGTGGCACAGTGAGTTACTATGTTTTACCCTAGGTCACATGGCCAGTAATGGTACAAAAGCAGTATATATATATATATATATATATATATATATATATATATATATATATATATATGAGATAGATGCAGGGCTCAAACAGAAGAAGGTCAAATGTCAGCTTTATTAGTACCTGATTAAAGATTGAGGGATAAGCTGGGCTCAGTGGCTCAACCTGTAATCCTGCACCTTGGGAGGCTGGGGTGAGTGGATTGCCTGAGTCCGCAGGTTCAAGACCTGCCTGGGCAACTTGGCGAGACCTCATCTCTACAATAAGTCAAAAAACTAGCCGGACGTGGTAGCGCGTGCCTGTAATTCTGGCTACTCGGAAGGCTGAGGCAGAAGGATCACCAGAGCCCTGCAGGTCGAGGGTGCAGTGGCCCGGAGCGGCCACTGTACTCCAGTCTGAGTGACAGAGTGAGACTCCAACTCAAAAAAAAAAAAAAGATTGAGGGATAGATATAAGTGTAATATATGGTTTCCTATTATTCACATTGGAGCAAAATTCCCCACCAAACTTTTAGCTTCTCAACGGGTGAGAAGGTACCCTCTCTTGGGTCTGCTGATTAGAAATAAAGCCCAAGGAGGCTTTATCATTCGTGTCCAG
>NW_007033522.1:0-1188 GCF_000164805.1 Carlito syrichta | reverse complement strand
TATGCGATTACAGTTCCAATCACCAGAAGGCTTCTAACCTTGCACTATATAAGCAAAATGTACACAAATTATTGTCAAAGAGACACTCTAAAGGAGGAACACAGGTTACTGCTTCCCTTCCCTTGTTTTACAAATAAAATATCATTGCTTTACACTTACACTTCAAGCAGCAAACCACTTACTCCAAGAGTCCTAAGGGAGATATATGCTTAAAAGAGGACAAGTTAGAGCTCTTTGTGCAACAGAGAATTTGGTCCCTAATCTCTAAACACAAATTAAGACAGAATTAAATAGGAAAGTTAGTGAATAAAACTGAGACATATTTAGGTTGCGGATATAGATAGCCTCAAGCTTAAGTCAACCCTAAGACTGCTCATTTATTCCTAGGTTCCAAATCTGAGTTTTGAGAACTTTGTGATTCAAGTAGATCTGATCTATCCCATAAATAAAATCTGAAAGAGACAGAAGAGCAAGAAAAAAGAATCATCCAATGCAACTAATATTTTCCAGTTCTTATTAAACTGAAGCAAAAATCTCTGAGCCAAGATCTCTTAAGGGAAAGAAAAGACAGAGAAAGAGAAGGATTGGTCACTTGGGTGTAATCTTATTATAATAGGAGTTTCTAAATTTTAAGTGCACTCTAATGAAGCCTATAAACCTTTTCTTAGAATTGTCTTTTTAAGTGCACAAAATAAAACATAAAGGCTTGAAAGAGAAAGCAGTTATATTTAAAGGCAGTTGCTGTAGTATACAAAAACTATAATTGAAAAAAGCACATTTTTGATGTAAGAATATATGTGCATCTTAATTAATGCATTATATTAGAAGTACTAGCAGCAGTTCTAGTAACTACTGAATTATCAGAGGCTACAAGCATAGAGAATATTGTGAGGCATCAGTGACAATTATAATGTAATATAAAAAGTCTGCAAATTCTGTTGGTGACAAAAGTCCCAGTTACTTCTAATATTACTGTGCTTTGTTGCCTACATTTGTAATTAAATGCTAAAGTCAGTTAGAAAAAGTAATCAGAGTCTTGAAAAATGATAGACATATTTTTTCATCCAAATTCATAAAACAAGGAAATAAGTTCCAAGATTATAAGGAAGAAGAGAAGATGGATCATATTCTTCTCCCATTTTCTAGTATAAATGACTTGTTTTCACCCCCCTGGACTTCAAAAAAATG
>NW_007033521.1:0-795 GCF_000164805.1 Carlito syrichta | reverse complement strand
TGGTAATGGAGGGATACTGCTAAGGATAGGAAGGGGCATACCTCATCAACCATGGACCCTGCATAATCAATGTTTGTACTTATAACTTTGAATTGTACCCCACATTTTAAAAACTTAAAATAAATAATTACATAAATAAATAAATGAAAGCTGTAAAACATTCAAAGGACTTTGTTTATTCTATTTTTTATTATTTGTTTTACTTTAAAAATGGTTACAATTCAGGGTTGGGCCTAGAAATGTTCATTATGCAGGGATTAGTTTTTCAAGAATTGTATAATACCGCAATGATAACTCCTTTTCCCTTTATTACATGGGAATACATGGTGTAATTCTGCCTTCAAAATTGACAACTACAGTGTTTGGCACATAAATTCTGAATGTTTTATTCTGCCTAAACTGAAACTTGTTGACATTACAGACCTTTATCATTCTCAGAATACCGTGCCTTGACATACACTGTACCTAAGTGCTATTCAGAAGGCAGAATGCATAATAAATCTTAAAAAATTTAGAAAATAAAACGGTATCGTAATTTAGTACAGTTTTTTCCATTCTTAAATTTTGTGTACATTTTCATGGTGCACTCTGTAATTTCTGCTTGTTAAGTTTGATTAAATGTTACAGATGTGCAATCTTTACAGAAACGTTTCCCTTATATAATTTAAGGAAATATAAAATCACTTTCCCTTTATATTGTAACCCAAGTTACATTTTTAAAAGTATATTTCCATTGACTACCTTCGTATTTTCTCTACCTAAGACTTAATGCTGTACTGTGCAACAAAGTATCCG
>NW_007033520.1:0-750 GCF_000164805.1 Carlito syrichta | reverse complement strand
TAACCAAAAAAGTATTGTACTGGCTGATGGACAGCTACAAATCCTGAGCTGATCACTTCATATTATGCACATGTAACAAAATTTCACACCTACCCCATACATTCATGCAAATAAAAATAAGAATAGAAATGGAGATATGCAGGCTCCCCCCCACCTCCAGAAGTGATTTTTCTTCAAAATACTAGATTACCTTCTCTTTTTCACTATGGCCAATTGCTAATGACTACCATGAGCTGGACATGTTTCCAGGCTCTGGGAATGCAGACGCTAACAAGAGGTTGTGCTCAAGAGTTCAGGACATGGAAAACAGCACTGGCCCTGCTGTGTAGAGAATGGGAAGGGGTGGAGAGCTGTTGCTGTGGGGTCCCTAGGGTTCAGCTGACTTGGCTCCATCAAGGATGTCTTCAGAGCCAAGTCGTGAGATGGCCCTGTAGGATTTGAGGGGCCAGTCACGTCACAGACCATGAAGGACTTTTTGGTTGGAGAGCCATGTGCAGGGGCTCAGCAGGCTTTGGAGGTAGAGCGGGTGTGAGGATCAGCCGGTGAGTTCTGTGCTGGGAGGAAGTGAGCCCAGTGTTGTGGGAGTGAAGGCTGCAAATGGGCAGGAAGGGACTGGACATGGAGGACTTGGTGTCAGTATGAGGAGTTCACACAAGTCTGAGGTGCAAGGAGCTCTTGAAGCCTCCTTAGTCAGGGAGTGAGGAGATGAGTTACCCTAACAAATTTTAGAATGGTGTTGTGAAAGGTAGG
>NW_007033519.1:0-835 GCF_000164805.1 Carlito syrichta | reverse complement strand
TCTGTGATTAGTGTTTCAGTGTTTGGTCTCACTGTAATGAGTTCCTAAGTGACTTGCCCTTCTCTGTGAAAGGTGTCTCAGTCACTGATCCTCTTCCATTATAGGGCTCCCGTATCAGGGTCTCATTTTGATTTGTTCCCAATTTACAGGCTCTCTTCTATGGTTGAGAACCCAGTGCATAACACTTATCTGTGATAGGTATCCTAGCACTGGGGCTTCCTTGATAATGGGTGCCCCAGTGACTACCCTCTTTTTTAGTGGGTTCCATAATGACTTGGCATCCTTTTCAATGAGTGCTCCAGTGATTGGACCTCCTGTGTAATTGATGCCCTCAGTGCCTGGGATTCTTCATTTTTTGGTGTCCCAGTAATTGACTTTCTTATGTGATGTGTACCCTAATGACTAGTCCTCCTCTATGAGTGGTTCCCCCATTACTTGACTTCCTCTGTGATAGAGACCAAATGACTGGCCTTCCTCTGTGATCATTGCTCTGTAACTTGTTCTCCTTCTATTGGTTGCCCATGTGATTGGCCCTACTCTATGATGGGTGCCGAAGTGACTGAGCCTCGTCTGTGATGGGTTCACCAGTGAGAGATCTTATCTCAAATGGGTGCCCAAGGATCTGGTCCTCCTTTATCATCGGTCCTCAATGTCCCTCCTCTTGATGCATGCCCCACTGACTGACTTTCCCCTGGGATGGGTGTTTAAGTGAATGACCCTCTTCTGGGATAGTTACCAAAGAGAAAGGCCCTCCTGGGTAATCAGATTCCAGTGACTGACCTTCCTAATCAATTTGTGTGCCAGTGACATACCCTTCTACTAGTAGGTGCCCCAG
>NW_007033518.1:0-526 GCF_000164805.1 Carlito syrichta | reverse complement strand
AAAAAAAAATAGTTACTATATTTGAGATTTTTTTTGGTCTAATGACAGCCAGGTAATAATTAGAAAGTTTATTCTAAATTAACAAAACATATTGTGCCATTAAGTTTTATATTTATATTTTGAGAAAATACTTTGCTAAATTGAGGCAAAATATTACATTGCTTTGCAGTTTTCCGTAATAATAGAATTACTTAATCTGTGGAGGATATTTTGAAGATAAACCCCTGATGATTAATTTAACAAGAACTAGAAGATTCACTTCAAATGAAAAATAGAAGAGTTCTGGACAAGGAGTAACAAAACTTGAATTCTAAGTTCTACCACTAATTAGCAGTTTGCTATAAAAATCATTTTACTGTTCTCTACCTAAATAAATCTCTCTCTCTCTCTCTCAATCTCTCTCTCTCTCTCTCTCTCTCTCTCTCTCTCTCTCTCTGTCTTAGCAGTGAAAAGTCAGTGACACAAAGTCTTTTAAAAATGTATTCAGTTCTAGGAGTGGTATCCCCTGAAATACTTTGTAATTAGA
>NW_007033517.1:0-793 GCF_000164805.1 Carlito syrichta | reverse complement strand
GGGAGTGAGATACCTGCTCCCTGCACTGTCTGTCGTCTTTTTCTTCTTGAAATGACCTCTGTGGATTGCGTGTAAATCTATTCTCCCAAACCACCAGGGGATCATTGTAAAACTTTATTTTTTGTCAGGAACAAGAGATTGTTCTTCTTTAACTAGGCGATAAAGAAATTATATTTCAATAGCAGTGTATATTTAATTAGAGTAATCTCACTTGAATTTACTTACCTAATGTATTATTTGTTTAACAAGTAGACCATCTTGTTTGCCAAGTACCATGCAGATCTCTGATAAGAACTTCTGTTATGAGGACATTACAGTTAAAAATCAGGCATGTCTGAGGGTTATATTTTAAGTCTTTGAAAATGTGACTGTCCTACTCAAACAGAAACTGAGATTTGAGTTATTCTGCTGTTGGGAGGGTGGGGTCTACACACCAGAGATTGTCTTCTGTAATGCACATGCATGTGCCAAAATTCCTTTGGAAATTGATATCTTCTGACTGCCAAGTAAGTCAAGTTCACCTTAAAACTTACTCCAGATTGTTTTCAGTGTTATTTTCCCCAAAGTTAGGTCAGTTGTCTATTAGCAGACTTACTTGATGATGGGTGTCTACAAGGAGTCGGTGCTGCCCTCAGAAGAACTCCAGTCAAGCCTCTGAGTCCCCTGTATCCCTCTGCCCCCTGAGGAATCCATACTAGCAGCAGAAATTTATCAGACTTGGTGAGAATGGAAAGTGCCATGTCTCAGACTGTGACCTTAAACCTTAGTTCCTAAAATGTGAAACAGCACCATT
>NW_007033516.1:0-854 GCF_000164805.1 Carlito syrichta | reverse complement strand
GATTCAGCATGGCACACGGCAGTGTATTGCGCCTCATAGTATAGAGAAACGGCAACGAAAATGACATTTTGTGTTCAAAGTGAAAGGAAATGATCCTATTCTACAAGGAAGTGTGTAGCACTCATGTTACTCAGTGTGGCACAATTTGGGAGCTCTTTCCGACCAGTGAAGTATTGACATATCGCTGTGCTGCACCAAATCATCCTGTACCTTGAGAATCATTAATGACACCATACACCAAGCAAGAATAAAACTCCTTGAAAATCAATAACAATGCAGCTAACTTTTAACACGGCATTTCCCAACCAGATACACACTTCCAACAATCAAGCGGAGCCTGTCAGCTCTTAACCTTTAAGGCCAACGAAAACAATGGCTTTTCATAGAAGACCGACAAGCGAATCAAAAACCTTTTAGAATTCAATAGGTGAAAAAATAAGGCTTTTTGTAAAATGACAGTGAATCGGTCATTTCACCCCGAGTGGAACAATAGAGTTCCACCTTTTTAAACAGGAAACATTGTAATACAGCTCAGATAGGCATAGGCAGGCATTGTAGTAAAATATACATTAAGCAGAGACAGGGAGAATCAGGTATTACAGAAAAAACAAAGCCAGTGTAATACTTAGTTCCCTATACAATGAAGTGCACTTTAGAAGAATGTCTCCGGAGGAAGACGCTTGTTTCCCGGAAACAAAACAGAGGCGTTCACGCCTGGCCGTCAAAGGAAGGTGCAGAGTCATTTTACTCGCCATTATTCACCAGTGTAAAAAGAGAAACCTTTTCAGCATTCACTGGTGAATGAAGCATGCCTTGTTACCAAGGGCTGTGGATATGGTGTCCAGTGACTTCGG
>NW_007033515.1:0-980 GCF_000164805.1 Carlito syrichta | reverse complement strand
CATTGGTGGTAAGTGCCCTGTACAGAATAACATTTTTACCTTTTTACGTTTACATACACAAATATTTATCATTGTGTTACAATTGTCTACAATATTCAATAGAGTAGCATGCTGTGTGGTTTGTAGCCTAGAGGCAATAGATTATACCATAGAGCATAGGTGTGTAGAAGGCTATATATTCTAAGTTTGTGTAAGTCCTCTCTATGATGTTCACACAATGAAAAATCATCAAACCTTGCATTTTCTTAGACGTTTCCACATCATTAAGTAATACACGACGATAATGCTATTGAATTGGAAGCAATAAGTGAGTGTTTGAAGGAAGAATGGTAGACATTAGTATCTCAAATTTAAAAGCAAAAAGTTGGTGAATGTTACGTTATTTGATATCTTTAATTAATGACTTTGTTGTTATATTTCTATATTAAGACTAATATAAAATATATTAGTGCAGTTTATGAAATTGTAATACATAAATATAAATAAATGTATTACTAATAGAAATACAATATGCACACAAGTGTATAAGCATAACAGATTATTGGTTTATTTTATAAAAATATTTTAAAATATAATCAACAGAAATACATATATGGATAGCTCACATTAGTCATTGTCTTGGAAGGCTCAAATAACTGATCTGGTTTCAAGGACATACATATGAATTTTAATTTTATTTTTCTAGATTTTATTTTTTTTATTTTTTATTTATTTATTTTTTGAGTCAGAGTCTCACTCTGTCGCCCAGACTGGAGTGCAGTGGCCGCTCCCGGCCACCGCAGCCTCGGCCTGCTGGGCTCCGGCGATCCTTCCGCCTCAGCCTTCCCAGTAGTCGGAATCACAGGCACGTGCTACCACGCCCGGTTGATTTTTTGATTTATTGTAGAGATGAGGTCTCGCTGCCCAGGCGGGTCTCGAACCCGCGGGCTCAGGCAATCCACTCACCTCAGCCTCCCAAAGGTGCGGGATTACAGGCTGAG
>NW_007033514.1:0-659 GCF_000164805.1 Carlito syrichta | reverse complement strand
TAACATCATCAATGTTGAATACTGTGAACGGGCATGGCTATATGGAAATTCAAAGCACAGTTCCTATCCTCCAAGAAGTCCTTGTCTAGATGAGCAGAAAGTGTGGTCAGATGTGTGTAGCAAGTGAGTCAGTATATGCCAGGTCTTTTTGAGGCACAGAGGCAACATCAGAGCACAGGGACAGAATCAAGTACTCTCTAGGCCACTGTGGCTGCCACGCAGGCCCAGAATGGGGTGGGGGGCGGGCAGCACTGAGTGTACCCTGGTTGTCCCTGTGGGGAAGCCTCGTCCACACCTCCTTCTGTGCTGCAGATGAAGATGCCTTCTAAGAAGTTTGCACACATCCCTGTCTACACACTGGGCTTTGAGAGTCCTCAGAGGGTATCAACTACCAAAGCCACGCCAATCCAGAGAAGAGACATCTTTCAGTATGTTTTTTGCCTCATTGCTGATGTGACAGTGGTGTCAAGTGTGAACAGTAGTTCGGGGACTGGCTTTGTTTCTGTTTGCTGGGATATCCCCAAGGACATGTAAGGGGGGCTGGCTTTGTCTTTGTTTGCTGGGATATCCCCAAGGACATGTAAGTCCAAGGCAGTTATTTTGAGACAGAGATTATTTTGGAAAGCCCTGGGAGGTTGAGTAGTGTGAGATGGAACTTG
>NW_007033513.1:0-748 GCF_000164805.1 Carlito syrichta | reverse complement strand
TTGGCTGACGGACAGCTACATATCCTGAGCTGATACCTTCATATTATGTACGTGTAACAAAATTTCACACCTACCCCATATATTCATATAAATAAAAATAAGAATAGAAGTGGAGATATGCAGACTCACCCCACCTCCAGAAGTGATTTCTCTTCAAAATACCAGATTACCTTCTCTTTTTCTCTATGGACAATTGCTAATGACTACCATGAGCTGGATATATTTCCAGGCTCTGGGAATGCAGAAGCTCACAAGAGGTTGTGCTCAAGAGTTCAGGACATGGAAAACAGCACTGGCCCTGCTGTGTGGAGAGTTGGGAGGAGTGGAGAGCTGCTGCTGTGGGGTCCCTAGGGTTCAGCTGACTTGGCTCCATCAAGGATGTCTTCAGAGCCAAGTTGTGAGATGGCCCTGTAGGATTTGAGGGACCAGCCAGGTCATTGACCATGAAGGACTTTTTGGTGGGAGAGCCATGTGCAGGGGCTCAGCAGGCTTTGGAGGTAGAGGGGGTGTGAGGAGCAGCCGGTGGGTTCTGTGCTGGGAGGAGGTGAGCCCAGTGTTGTGAGAGGGAAGGCTGCAAGTGGGTAGGAAGGGACTGGACATGGAGGACTTGGTGTCAGTCTGAGGAGTTCACCCAAGTCTGAGGTGCAAGGAGCTCTTGAAGCCTCCTTAGTCAGGGAGTGAGGAGATGAGTTACCCTAACAGAGTTTTGAATGGTGTTGTGAAGGGTAGACTCAGGGGAGGAAGGAGT
>NW_007033512.1:0-718 GCF_000164805.1 Carlito syrichta | reverse complement strand
AAAAGGAGTTTTATATTTAGTAAAAATAAACATGAGCTAGTTTTCATAAAATTCTATCTAAACTTATTAATAAATAGTTGGAAGGTTTTTAAAATTTGAGAAGACATTGCAAAAAAAATGATGCATCACACTGATATAACAGACTCCTGTTTAGTGTATTACTTTATACACTGTAATTAAATTTATAATGATCGTATATGAATTTCAGTGTCAGAAATAATTCTGTATCTCAATGTCTAGATAACTTGACCAGAATATTTCCAGTTGCTTATATAAGTAAAGTGATCTTTATAATTTTGACACCATAGGGTATTTCTTAAAGTTTGAATGTCAATGTAAGTCACTAACTAAATGTATTTTAGAGTATGAAAGTACCATAAGTGCCCATATTGCTCTTTCATTTTATAGCACTAAATCTTCAATGATTAATAAATGTAAAATAAAGCCGGGCTCGGTGGCTCAGGCTGTAATCCTGTGCCTTTGGGAGGCTGAGGTGAGTGAATTGCCTGAGCCCGCGGGATTGAGACCCGCCTGGGCAGCGAGACCTCATCTCTACAATAAATCGAAAAATCAGCGGGGCTATAGTAGCGCCTGCCTGTAATTCTGGCTACTCTGAAGGCTGAGGAGGAAGGATCCCCGGAGCCCAGCAGGTCGAGGCTGCGGTGGCCGGAAGCGGCCACTGCACTCTAGTCTGGGCGACAGAGCGAGACTCCAACTT
>NW_007033511.1:0-511 GCF_000164805.1 Carlito syrichta | reverse complement strand
CCCCAGAGGGGGTGGGGCTGGACAGAAACAAGATGGCTGCCTGCCTCCAAGCAGGCAACAGGAGCCCCACGCCGGGCGGGCAGGACAGTCTCGGACGCAGGATAGGTGGCAGCGATCCCAGCAGATCTTCCCTGAAGCAGTTCGTTGTGGATTGCCTCGGGCCGCGTAGTGCGATATGCTACCCCTTCTAGAGTCCACAGTGGCAGTGCCGGTGGGGGAGGGGCGGCGGTGGTGGGACCGTTTGGAATGCAGTCAAAACCATTTGAAATGCAGTCAAAACTGTCCAGTCGTTCCGATGGCAGCGGCCGAGCTCTGTCTGTAGAGCAGGCTGTGATGTTGGGGTCCCCAGCTCCCCGGGGCGAGAGTCAGAGACCCACTGCAGATCTCCCTTGCACAGGGCTTCAGAGGCTGGGTTTCCCTGTCGCCATCTTCTCAAGAATAACTTTCAAAGGTGACAGAAAACAAATTTCTATCATGTCATAGAAAAAGAAGTAAATTATCTTTCTGTTCC
>NW_007033510.1:0-765 GCF_000164805.1 Carlito syrichta | reverse complement strand
GAGGCCGCGGCCCGGGGAGGCGGAACCGCGTTGCGCCTCGGTGCTCGCAGGCAGGATTCTGAGGAAGGATCGCGTCGACCCAGCAGGTCACGCGGCCGGAACGCGACGCGCCGTCCTCACGCCAGGGCGCTGCAGCCCCGCAATGGCGAGGGACCCGGAGCCCCGCCCCCACAAGAGAGAGATTGACAGCAGGTACCATTCATTGTGCAGGGTAGGTGTCTGACACCCCGCAACGACTCCCACGTAACGTTAACACAGGGAAACACGCAAACGTGGTCAGAAAGAAAACATGCCAGAAAGCTCCACATACCTCCGCAGGGAAAAAGACACACATCTGGAGAATGCATTTGAAGTAGCAGTATACAGTTGCTGTCGTCAATGAAACATATCCAGTCAGTCAACTGGGATACATTTCAAAAATAAGTTAACTAACAAACAGCAACAGGATATTTTATCTAAGCACGTTTCAATAAAATAAGGGTCTGTGTTTTTATTTCGGTGTGGAAAAAAGTGGTTAAGGCTACAGCAACAAGAAGTTCTTTCTAATGACTGGCTATGGATTCAGGGCTCTGGTGTAAACTTTTGCTTCTTAATTTGTAATTTGAAAGAGGTAGGGTACAATTCAGGTGAAATATATGAATATTCATTTTACAGGAACCCTTGTTGTTCAGGCCTGTCCCCGACCGTCCCGGCACCCCGGGCAGAATCCAACTACTGCAAGTCCTGGCCCTCCCCCTCCCCTGCATCTCCCAACTCTGAAAATCG
>NW_007033509.1:0-463 GCF_000164805.1 Carlito syrichta | reverse complement strand
CTGGTAAAGAGAGCTATTTAATTCAGCTGACCATCCAGCTGTCTAGCTAATTATGTCAGCGGGTCAGTCAACTGGTTAGCTGTTTAAGACAGCTAGTTAATTCAGCTGACCAAGTAGCTGGCTAGCTAGGTACCTATCTAGTTAAGCCAGCTAGTTAAGTCAACTGGTTAGATAGGTAGCTAGCTAGTTATGTCATCTAGTTAAGTCAGCTGACTAGCTAGTTAAGTAACTTAATTAAGTCAGCATGCTGGTAATCAGGTTAGCTAAGTAGGTAGGTAGTTAATTCAGCTGACAGCCAGCACGTTATGTAGATAGGTAGCTATTTAAGTCAGCTGGCTAGCCATCAGACAATCTAGTTATGTCAGGTGTCTAAGTCAGCTGACTATCCAGATGCCTAGCAGGTAGCTAGGTAGTTAAGTGAGAGAGAGAGAGAGAGAGAGAGAGAGAGAGTCAGAAAGAGAGA
>NW_007033508.1:0-597 GCF_000164805.1 Carlito syrichta | reverse complement strand
TTGAGGGGTGATTATTCGTGGTGAGAAGTAAAGGAGACTCATAGCTCCATAAGAAAAGCAAGCGAAATCGTTGGTTATGGACAGCTAGGAAGCGTATCCCAGCAATCAAAGCACATTTCATCGCGCACCAGGACGACTCCTGCTAAGGGTAGGCCAGGCCTGGAATCTCCCCCCTCTCGTCCAGCACTTTGGCAGACTGAGGACGGAAGATTGCTGGAGCCCAGGACTTGGAGACGCGACTGTCTAACATCACGCAGCCTCATATCTATCTCCAAAATGTCATCGGTGAGCTGGGCATGGAGATACAGGCTTGTATTTGTAGCTGTCTGGGAGGATTGCCTGAGCCCAGGAGGTCCACCCTGTGGTCAGGTATGATTGTACCACTCTACTCCACTCTGGTCATCAGAGTGAGGCCCTGACTCCAACAAGAGAAAAACAAGCCGCCGACTGGAAAAAAGATATTTGCAAATGTACATCAGATAAAGGATGATCATCTAGGATCTGCTGGGAACTCCCACGTGCCGACTAGGAAAAAACAAACAGCCTCATTTCAAAGTGAGCAAACGATATGTACAGACCCTTCTCAACAACAGACCC
>NW_007033507.1:0-600 GCF_000164805.1 Carlito syrichta | reverse complement strand
TGAGATTGGAGGACCCTCCACATGTGAGGGAGCATGGGGGAAGGACTGAGGGCAGAAGTTTTATAGGAGAATGGATTTTTCCTTCTTTCTTCTTCTTCTTCTATCTTCATTCAATCTTCATTCTTTCTTCTATCTATCTATCTTTCTTTCTTCTTCTTCGTTCCTATCTGGGTTGCCCAGGATGCTTTGAAACCATCCAACTTGGGCCATCCTCTCAGCCTGGGCCTTCGAAACTCCTGTGAACACAGGCTTTCCATTTGGTCGACATCCTGAACTTCCTGCCTTGTCTTGAACTCGAGGCTGGAGGTGATCCTCCCATCAAGGCATGTCCTGACCCAAAATTTTCTGGGTTTTGCTTGGGGTCAAGGTGGGGGCTTGCTATGGTGTCCAGCCTGGTCTCAACTCCTGGGTTCTGGCCATCTTCCTATCTCGTCCTCCCAAGTGCCGATGGGAAATGCGTGATTTGTCCAGCCACCCCAGCTCCCCAAAGTTTTTAGAGTCACACCCTCCTTTTCCCCAAGGCAATCCCTGAGAGGAGTGAGCAGGCCTACCATAGGGAATGAGGCAGGCATAGGGGTGGGTGCCACTGGGGAGACTCAT
>NW_007033506.1:0-735 GCF_000164805.1 Carlito syrichta | reverse complement strand
CGTTGGCCTTGCTGAATAAGCGTAGACGGCCTCTGTGAAGGCTTGTGTGCATGTGCATCTTCCCGGGGAAGGAGCTTTTCAAAATGTGCAGCGCTCTTAGGGGCTATCTATGTTATTCTCACTTGGTGCATGCTGCAACACATGAGTCTGAGTCTCGCGGTTTTCTTCTCATTTGGACTTCGGCTGTGCAGAGCGCCTCTGTTTGAACTAAGAGTTCTCACATGGGACACGCTTTGCCCATGTGCAGTTCTACGCTGCCACCACGGGGGCGATGGGAACCCCACAGTGGAGCAAGAAGGCATTACTTGGTGAATTCCCTGGGTGCATTCTGAAATGTTTCTCCATTTCAAATTTTTGTGTGGGAGGATACACAATTGCTCTGCCAAACGCATTGACGGAAAAGAGCTGACTGCCTTGGTGGTGCTTGTTTTGAATGTCCGTTTCCCTTGGAAAGTGCGGTGTGAGAAGTGTGCTGCACTGTGAGGGTCTGGCACTGAGTGTGCGTGCTGTCATTCCTCCTTCCCACTAGTTCCCCTTCGTGTATTTTACGCTTTACAGGGTGACTGCTTTCGCGTGCGGCTTGTCAACCTCTCCCATTCGGGAATGGTCATCTCCCCTGTGCCACAATGAGGGATCTGAGACATTCACAGTTACTTGCGGGAAGGCATTACGTGTGACCCGGGGGAATATTGAATTGCTCTTTCGAGACACATTCTCCTGTCAGGGAAAACAATG
>NW_007033505.1:0-628 GCF_000164805.1 Carlito syrichta | reverse complement strand
TTACTTATCTGGACATGCACATTGAAACTTTATGAGTTACCCATTCATATACATTAAGAAGTTTACAACCAAAATTAAAAATAACAAGTACTGACAAGGACACAGAGAAATTCCAACCCGTAGACATTGTAGGTGGAATATAAAATGGTGCAGCTTATGTGTAACATTGTTTGACATTGCCTCAAATAGTTAAATATAGAATTACTGTATCAATCAATGATAGCATTCCTAGGTATGTACAGCAGGTCCTTGAATAACGTCATTTCATTCAATGTTATTTTGTTATAATATTGATGGAAAAAAACTCAATTCCTGGCCAGGGCCACTGTCTACCATCTATGTGGAGTTTGCATGCTCTCTCCTATCAGCGTGGGTTTCCTCAGGATACTCTGGTCTCCCCCCACTTCCCAAAGATGTGCACGTTAGGTGAATGGGTGTGTTTACATTGTCCCAGTCTGAGTGAATGTGTGTGTATGAGAGTGCTTCCTGAGAAGGAATGCCGTCCTGTCCAGGGTTGGTTACTGCCTTGTGCCTTGAGCTTCTAAGATGCACTCTGGCCACGTGTAACCCTAAACTGGAATAATGGAGTAAGGAATGATGCTACTTGCTCTTACTACTTCTTCTTAAG
>NW_007033504.1:0-790 GCF_000164805.1 Carlito syrichta | reverse complement strand
TTTGATGTGATAGTAATGTAGTGTACATAGTAATATGATTGTACTGTGTATAGAAAATATTTGGCTGGAACCTTAGTGGAAGGAACATAGATTTGCAGTTAGATCTGTCTAGACTGAGTCTACCACTTATAAGTTCATGACCTCCCCTAATCTCTGTGTCCTCATTGAGATAGTGGGGATAATGATAGTGTCTGCCTCATGGAATTGCTGTGTTAAGTAAGTATTAATTGCTGTGTTAAGTGAGACAATGTTAGCAAAATATTTTGAACAGAGTCTAGCACTTAGTAGGGGCTTAATAAATGACCCTGACATTTGTTGCTGTGGTTCTGACATCGTGGTAATTATTATTGTTATGATGTGTAATGAGACCAAATCACCACACTTGTGAGTCAGGTGCACTGAAGGCTTGGAAAGGTGGTTCTTAGCCACAGTATGTACTTGAAACTATGCAGGAAGCTGCTCTATATCTCAAAATGTATGTGAGGTCCGAATCAATGAGATTAATTTGAATTTGAAAGATCAGGAAATATCACTGGGAAATGGAGAAAGTTGCAGATAACACTATTCATACCTCCCTCAGTTAACGTTAGTAGGTAAGGAAAATGAAGACTCCTACACTTTCTAAGATACTGTTTTTCTTTTCTTTTCTTTTCTTTTCTTTTTTTTGAGTTGAAGTTTCACTCTGTGGCCCTGGCTGGAGTGCAGTGACATGCTCATGGCCACCACAGCCTCGACCTGCTGGGCTCAGGGGATCCTTTTGCCTCAACCTTCCATGTGGCTGGAACCACAG
>NW_007033503.1:0-1232 GCF_000164805.1 Carlito syrichta | reverse complement strand
CCAGGTCACCTTCTCCCTGTTGTGTGGTCCAGTCTACCCAAGCCTGTGGTAGTGTTTGAGGGTAAGTCTGACTGACAGCCCAGTCCCCAAATCATCAATGACCCATGACCCACCTCATCATCCTTGTACAGGGAGAGATTCTCTGTGGTCAGCACAAACCAATACGTCTTGGAGCTCCCCTTCATAATGCCAATATTGTTGATGGTCAGCCAGCCATTCAGGATGACCTGGAGGGTGAGGGGGCTGGAGGTCAGCAGACGGGGCTGGAGGTCTCTTCAGGGAGGATGGGGTGGGCAAAGAGAGACATCCAAAAGCCCAATCCTCAGAGGCCTGGCCAGTTGGGGAGGATAGGGACCAGACCTACCTGGGTTAAACCACAAGAGAGCAGAATGGAAGACAACAGAAGATAGAGGTCAGCTCAGGAAAAAGAGCCTTCTGACAGTCAAAGACATCAAGTAAGGAACTGGTGGTCTTGGTAGGGGTTGAGTGCTCCATCTCTAAAAGTGAGCATGTAGCATTTGTGTGGCTGATTGGACAAGACATCTCTTGAGTGTTTTTTATACTTAAAACCTAATCTCTTCAAAGACTTGCTTCTTGGTCGGCCACCGTGGCTTACATCTGTAAGTCCACCACTTTGGAAGACCATGGTGAGAGAAATGCCCGAGTGCTAGAATTTGTGACTAGCCTGGGCAACATGACAAGACCTCATCTTTACAATTAAAAAAAATGTTGGCCAGGCTCGGTGTCTCAGCCTGTTATCCCAGCACTTTGGGAGGCTGAGGTGAGTGGATTGCCTGAGCCTGCGGGTTTGAGACCCACCCGGGCAACTTGGAGAGACCTCATCTCTACAATAAATCAAAAATTAGCCAGGCATGGTAACCCATGCCTGTATTTCCAGCTACTTGGAAGGCTGAGGCAGAAGGATCACTAGAGCCCAGCTGGTCAAGGCTGCAGTGTCTGGGAGCATGGCACTGCACTCCAGTCTGGGCAACAGATTGAGACTCCAACTCAAACAAAACAAAACAAAATTTAGCCAGGCACGGTAGCATGGGCCTGTGTTTCCAGCAATTTGGGAAGCTGAAGCAGAAGGATCACTTGACCAAGCAGGTCGAGACTGTGGTAGTCATGAGTGTGCCACTGCACTCCAGTCCGGCTGGGGTGACAGAGTGAGACTCTGACTCAAAAAAATTTAAAGTCCTTTTTAATCTCTGGGATATTGTACTTGCTGCTGT
>NW_007033502.1:0-827 GCF_000164805.1 Carlito syrichta | reverse complement strand
CTTACTTAACTAGCTAGCTTCCAACAATATAACGCTGGCTTGCCAGCTGACAACTAGTTGACGTAAAGAATTATCCAGCTGGCTAGCCAGCAGACTTATCTAGCTAGCTATCCTGCTAGGCAGCTGGCTAGTCAGTTGACTTAACTAACTGATTTAACTAGCTAGGCTGCTGACTTAACTAGCTGAGTTAACTAGTCAGCTACCTACCTAGCCAGCAGACATAACTAGCTGATTTTACTAGCTAGCTACCTAGCTAGCTATCATATAGCTAGTTGACTTAATTAGCTGACCTAACTAGGTAGCTCGCTGACATATCTAGCTGACTTGACTAGCTAGCTTCATAGCTAGCCAGCTGACATAATTAGCTGAAATATCTAGAGAACCAGATGGTTGCCCATCTGACTTAACTTGCTTCTGAACTATCTAGCAACCTGGCTTGACAATTGACTTGACGTGCTGACTTAACTAACCAGCTGGCTAGCCAGCTCTCTTAAATAGCTGGCCACCTGGGGAGACAGGTGAATTAATTGCCTAGGTATCTGCCTAGCCTGCTGACTTAACGAGTTGACTTAATGAAGTGGTCAGTTGGCTGGCCATCAAACTTAACTAGCTTTCTAAATAGCTAGACAGCTGGATAGCCAGGTGGCAACTAGCTGTTATAACTAGAAAGACTAATGGCTAGCCAACAGACATTACTAGCTACCTGCCTACATAGCCTGTTGACTTGCCAGATGACTTAACTACCTAGTTATCTATCTAACTAGCAAGCCAGAGAGCTGATTTAATTAGGTGACATTTCTAGCTATCCAGCTGCTAGCCTGCTGACA
>NW_007033500.1:0-754 GCF_000164805.1 Carlito syrichta | reverse complement strand
TGAACTCACAGGCTCAGGCAATCCACTCACACAGCCTCCCAAAGGTGTGGGATTACAGGTGAGCCACTGAGCCCGGCTCCTTTTTTTTTTTTTTTTTTTGAGTTGGAGTCTCACTCTGTCACCCACACTGGAGTGCAGTGACCGCTCCTGGCCACCGCAGCCTCAACCTGCTGGTCTCTGCCGATCCTTCTGCCTCAGCCTTCCAAGTAGCCGGAATTACAGGCATGCGCTACCATGCCCAGCTAATTTTTTGATTTATTGTAGAGATGAGGTCTTGCTGCCCAGGTGGGTCTCAAACCCGCGGGCTCAGGCAATCCACTTACCTCGGCCTCCCAAAGTGCGGGATTACAGGCTGAGCCACCGAGCCTGGCTCTTTTTTTTTTTTTTTAAAAGTCAGGGTTTTACTTTGTCACTCAGGCTGCAGTACAGTGGCACAATCACAGCTCACCACAGTCTTGAATTCCTGGGCTCAGGTAATTCTCCCACCTCAGCCTCCCAAGTAGCTGAGACTACAGATGCATGCCACAACGCTTTTGGGTTTTTTGGAGAGACAAAGTCTTGCTATGTTGCCTAGGCAACTCCTGGGCTCAAACAATCCTCTTGCCTGGCCTCTCTGGTGGCTAAGTCTATAGGAGTATGTCTATCACATCTGACTTTTGTTTTGTTTTGTTTTTCTTTTGCCCAGGCTGGTCTCAAACTACTGGCCTCAAGCAGTCCTCCCACTTCAGCCTCCCAAAGTGCTGAGATTACAGGG
>NW_007033499.1:0-780 GCF_000164805.1 Carlito syrichta | reverse complement strand
AGGAAAGATCAGGGCCTCTTACTGAGAATAAAAAAGGAAAATCCGGGTCTAGGAGTTCTCTTTTCCAGAATCTACAGGGCCTCTTGATAAGGTTTAATCAGCAACCTGGGCTTCTTGGTCCCTACATTTACAGAGGTACTTGTTCCGTGGATTCGCTAAATCTGTCATTAAACATCCTCAGAATCTTTCTGATCCTCTTGTTTGTTGTAATCAAGGATTTGGCCCTAGAAATCACTTTGTTTCCTGGGACCATCTACGACCATAATCATATTCCCCAGAAACAAAAGTTATATTGGTACAAAATTATTCGATTCAGGTGACCTCAAATTACAGTAAATTCTTGTGGGTGGGTACGTAGGAATTGGGGTGGGGTTTGGAATATTCCCATTTTCGGGAGGTCTTGTGAAGGGGAACCAGGAATCCTGGATTCCAGTCCAAAGAACATTATGGACGTCTTACTCTTGATATCCAAAAAACTGAAATTCTCTGTCACCAGTAAATGTCTCGGCATCCTGAAGACTGAAGCAGGATGCTGGGTAATGGAGGTCATAATATAAAGGAAACTATACGCCATATTTCTAAGGAATCTTCCTTATATTAGTCCTCAATCCGAAAATTACAGGTCGTCTTCCTAAGAGGTATCCATGAATCAGGATTTGAAGCAGGATCTGGGAAATGGAAGTCCTCAAATACAGGAAACTTCATTGCCTATTGCAAAGTAAGAATAAGGAATCCGCGTTACTCAGGTCCTCAATTCCAAAAAAGCTTATGGTCATCTTG
>NW_007033498.1:0-811 GCF_000164805.1 Carlito syrichta | reverse complement strand
AAAGACTTAAGAAAAGTCAGGGAAACAAGCATGTCATATGTCATTTATGACATCAGCCTCAGAACTTGACATCATAATGGGAGACACCTTGACTACTGAGCAATCCTTAGGCTTCAAGCACTTGTGTACAGTGCTCTGCCAAATGCGGTAGACATGGTGGATTTCATTCCCAACAAGTGAAGAGAACCATGTGTTCACACCTATCCAAAAATTCTACAGGGATAAGTGAGCATTCAAGAATCTTCTAAATGATGTAGTCTTTTTAAAAATTAAATCAGTGTTTATTGAGAGGACCGAGAAAACCCCCAACTGAGAGGGGACCACTGGGGGTTGC
This sequence comes from Carlito syrichta, assembly GCF_000164805.1. Lineage (NCBI taxonomy): Eukaryota > Metazoa > Chordata > Mammalia > Primates > Tarsiidae > Carlito > Carlito syrichta. The sequence continues at coordinate 477 of NW_007033498.1, read as the reverse complement.
TCAAGAGGTAGTCTTTTATTAGTATGGTCACAGAGTCATGTTGAGGCTTGGTTATAGAACAACCAAACAACATTTCAGCACTTTCTTTAGTTTAGAAACTTTTGGATGTTTTTAGTATTGTGCAATAGCGTTTGAGCACTGTCTCATACAGGATATGAACATTACTTTTGCTAAGATCATAATCAATTTTCCAGAATTTTCAATTATATACGTTTTTATACTAACGCAGAGTCCAAACACTTACTACATTGTAAATCTCCATGTTATTTTGGTTTATAAACATTGGACCCCAAATTCTCTTTATCTGTTTGCCTCATTTTAAATGCTTCGTGATTAAAAGTATCAGATTAATCGGATACTTTGTTGCACAGTACAGCATTATGTCTTAGGTAGAGAAAATACAAAGGTAGTCAATGGAAATACACTTTTAAAAATGTAACTTGGGTTACAATATAAAGGGAAAGTGATTTTATATTC
>NW_007033497.1:0-758 GCF_000164805.1 Carlito syrichta | reverse complement strand
ATGTTGCATTTCAAGTTAATGAGCTGATTTTATGTCAAATGACACAATGATACTTAACGTGTGAACACTCATTATTAATGATAGGTACTCTCTCAAGATGAACAAACTCTGCTCAAAGAAGGGTTTTGCTTTCTCTATTAATTTTCTTTTTGAAAAGACTGTACAGATAGGTACTAAGATCGGTACTTTGAAGATTTTAATAATCCTCACCCAGATATCTCAGATAAACAAAATCCTCTTGTTGAGCAAACAGCAAAAACAAAATACCTCAGACTCATGTTTCTGAGTTTTTCTATATCCATTTAAGGCAAAATAAATGCCCATGCAGAAGCAAAACCTTAATTTTAATTTATTCAGGGGTTTATTCCCCCTCTCCTCTTTCAAGAGGAAGAAAACTTTTCAGGTGTGTTCAATCCTAAGTTGACTTGATTTCTTATTTTCTAGCATTCATGTAGTCAGACCCAATTAAGTCAGATGATTTTTTTTCTGCAACTTAATTTTTAAAGTATGAATAATAATCAGTTGGAGTTTAGGGAAAACATTGTAAGGAAAAAAAGCAAAGCAGTTAGCATAATTCTATAGGGTACTGCATTAAGCTTTTCACAGAAATTTTTCAGTTGCCTGAAATAACAAAACCTATCAGGTACCCAAGTGTGATTTGAACATCCTGTGACTTCTGTTCCCCTAAGCTGCTGAAATTCTTTTTTTTTTTTTTGAGCTGGAGTCTCACTCTGTCGCCCAGACTGGAGTGCAGTGGC
>NW_007033496.1:0-879 GCF_000164805.1 Carlito syrichta | reverse complement strand
CCTTGCCAAGACAAACTCTTCAAGAACTGTCTCTGAAGCTCAAGACTGTTCTTTCTATCTTAGCACTGGTATTTCTCCAGTGGTGTATCAGCCAGTGGTTTAGCTGTTGTGGTGTGGAGGTCATGCTGATTAATAATAGTCACTAGATGTATGCTAACTTATTTGTTAGCCCTTTGATTTATTGTGAAATTTTTCTGACTCACTTATCAAATGAGTTTGGCTACTAAACAAGAAAAATACTTCAAAAAATGTACCTGATTCATTTGTGTTGACATTTGAAGCTCATCAAAATCATGTTCTTTTTTTTTTTTTTTGAGTTGGAGTCTCACGCTGTAGCTCAAATTGGAGGACTGGAGTGCAGTGGCCGCTCCTGGTCACCGCAGCCTTGACCTGCTGGGCTCCACCAATCCTTTCACCTCAGTTTTCCAAGTAGCTGGAACTACAGGCACTCATTACCACACCCGGCTAATTTTTGATTTATTGTAGAGATGAGGTCTTGCCAAGTTGCCAAGGCGAAGCTCGAACCCGTGGGCTCAGGCAATCCACTCACCTCAGCCTCCCAAGGTGCGGGATTACAGGCTGAGCCACCAAATCCAGCTCAAAATCATGTTCTTAATAATTCTAAAGTATGTATACAGAATTGTTCATGAGTATGTTCTTGATTAGTAAAACATCAGTTGTGTTTATATGTATATGTTACCTATATGAGGTCCTTTTGATTTCAGAAGGAGCGGGTAAAGGCCAGCTTTCACGTTTCTTCTGCTTTTTCTTACTTTTATATTCAGGCAGAAAATGTGAAAAGGGCCATCCTTTTATCATATCAGTAGCTAGTTTAGGCTGCCGAACTTGGTAAGATTGCTTGTCTATAGGGAGAAAATC
>NW_007033495.1:0-690 GCF_000164805.1 Carlito syrichta | reverse complement strand
TGGAATCTCACCGTGTCACACCAGGCTGGAGTGCAGTGGCATGGTCATGGCTCACCGCTGTCTAGACCAACTGGGCTCACGAGATCCTCCTGCCTCAGTCTCCCGAGTGGCTGGGATAACAGGCACATGCCACCATGCCTGGCTAATTTTTTTTTTTTTTTTTAATTTTTCTAGAGACGGGTTCAGGCTGGTTTTGAATGCCTGGCCTCAAATGATCCTCCCGCCTTGGCATCCCAAAGCGCTAGGATGATAGGCCTGAGCCACTGTGTCCAGCCAGATTTGTCTGTTTATTCAGTCATTTATTCCAACTAGCGTAGACTCATCAGTATTTATTTCCTAATTAGCTTATCATCCAACACTGCTTTATGCTGTTGCTGAAATTGTTCCAGCTCTGGCCACTGGAGCCCTTTCCATGGCTTCTGTGTCCCGACAGCCACGTCATCGTGGAGTTGATTTTGCTTTATCGCTTCCTTGCTTTCGGGCATGACAAGACACTCTGGGCCTGGCTTGTGTATTTCCTGCCCTGGGTCCTGGAATCAGCCATTTCTTTAGGGATCCCTGAGTTCTTTTCCTGGGAAATGGTGTTAGGAGCCAAGATCTGACTGTTGGGTGTGCTCATTTCAACTGGAGGGCTGCAGGCCCCTCGACTGACAGAGCAAGGACATGTATGTACTCACCTGTGTGGGGGAG
>NW_007033494.1:0-701 GCF_000164805.1 Carlito syrichta | reverse complement strand
GATGCCTTTTCTTAGTGATTGGCAGTAGCAGAACACTGTCGAGGGAGGAGGGCACATAAGATCAATAAGTGTAGCTTATTCCAAACCAGGCAGTGTGAGGATCAATGGGATACCTAAACTTCACCAGTACGATGACCACTTATGTACCTAATCCTGATTTGTACCCCATATTATTAGAACAAAATTTAAAAAATAAAAAAGAGAAGTTCTTGAAAAAACGTTAGCCTTTGTTTCCCTGTTAGTTTCTGATCACTTCTACTGCATTGGTTCAACTACATTCCTGACATAGTCCATTATATGCTAAGTGCTTAGGCAGCAGAAATGAATGAAATGCCATTCTATCCTAGAAACAATGTGCCTGAACTCCCAAACAATTATTATTATTTTTATTTCTTACCAGGTTTGAACACAAAAGCTTTTTTATTGTGTGTTAATTCACCAAAGACATTTTGTATTATCTTCACTTTCACAAAAGTATACATGCAGAATAGAAAGAGATTTAAAATGGATGAAAGGGAAGGTTTATTTAAGTGCTTGTTTGTATCTGTGGAGTATGAATGAATATTGTTGTAAATATATGACTATAATATTTCACACATGATCAGTGTGTCTAACTTTATGTGGTATTTTGTTTTATAAAAATGATATGTGAATCAAACATTTTGAAGAAAAAATTATGTCCAAGCAAGTTAGTTGTTAAA
>NW_007033493.1:0-784 GCF_000164805.1 Carlito syrichta | reverse complement strand
GACCTCAGGTCCCCTCACTTTCTGGGTTTAACCTGAATTTTTTTTTTGAGTCAGAGTTTCACTCTGTCACCCAGGTTGCAGTGCATGGTATAGCTGGAGTTTTAAAGTCCAAATAAGATATTGCTATGGAAAAAATCTCACCTGTGTTTTTTTTTTGCAGAGTTTAATCCCTCTTTATCCACACCTCAGGGTACTTCCTGAATATTGCTCTTGGTTTCTTTTTTCTATGCTTTCTTTCTTTCTTTTTCTTTCTTTCTTTCTTTTTTTCTTTCTTTCTTTCTTTCTTTTTCTTTCTTTCTTTCTTTCTTTCTTTCTTTCTTTCTTTCTTTCTTTCTTTCTTTCTTTCCTTCCTTCCTTCCTTCCTTCCTTCCTTCTTCTTTCCTTCTCACTTTCTATTTTTTTCATCATCTTAATCCTTCAATTTATTTTGGACATTATTTCTAGAGTGACTTTTCTTTCTTTCTTTCTTTTTTTAATATTTACTTAAAATTTTAGATCCAGGGGATACAATTGCATGTTTGTTACATGGACATATTGTGTAGTGGTGGGGATTGGGTCTCTGGTGACCCATTCTCCAGTTATGAACATTATACCCAACAGGAATTTCTGAGCCCTAACCCCCCTCCTTCTTTTTTCTTTTTCTGAAGCTTTGCAGTCACAGAGGGATTATAGCTCCATGTAGGCAGCAACTTAAAACTGAACATGAGGTATGTTTGTCCTAAAATTCTTCAGTCATCTGCTGCTACAGGGATTATTCTGCTGGTTTCATGGAGGGCTGGCCTTC
>NW_007033492.1:0-1625 GCF_000164805.1 Carlito syrichta | reverse complement strand
TTCATGGTCAATGACTTGGCTGGTCCCTCAAATCCTACAGGGCCCATCTCACAACTTGGCTCTGAAGACATCCTTGATGGAGCCAAGTCAGCTGAACCCTAGGGACCCCACAGCAGCAGCTCTCCACTCCTCCCAACTCTCCACACAGCAGGGCCAGTGCTGTTTTCCATGTCCTGAACTCTTGAGCACAACCTCTTGTGAGCTTCTGCATTCCCAGAGCCTGGAAATATATCCAGCTCATGGTAGTCATTAGCAATTGTCCATAGAGAAAAAGAGAAGGTAATCTGGTATTTTGAAGAGAAATCACTTCTGGAGGTGGGGTGAGCCTGCATATCTCCACTTCTATTCTTATTTTTATTTATATGAATATATGGGGTAGGTGTGAAATTTTGTTACACGTACATAATATGAAGGTATCAGCTCAGGATATGTAGCTGTCCGTCAGCCAAATACAATACTTTTTTGGTTAAGTACACTCTATTCTGTGATTGAATATCAAATGTATCCCTTCTATCTCACTGTATGTCTCTATGTTTCAACCCACTTCTTTCATCCTCTCCCCTACCCAGCCTCACCCTTCCTAGTGTATCTGTCTTCCCACTCACTAGCCTCCATGTGATCACACTTTTTGGCTCCCACAAATAAATGAGAACACTTTATTTTTGTCCTTTTTTCTGCTTTATTTCACTTAAGATAATGGTCAAGAGAGTTCCATCCATGTTGCTGCAAATTACATCATTTTATTTTTGCATGGCCAAGTGACATTCCATTGTGTATATATACCATATTTTCTTTACCCATTTATTCGCTGATGGACACAGGTTGATTCTATAGCTTGCTTTTGTGAATAGGGCTGCAACAAACATGTGAGTGCAGGTATTTCCTTAATATTTTATCTATTTTCCTTCAGGTAGATATCCTGTAGTAGAATTACTAAATTGAGTGGTAATTCTGTTTTTAGTTTTTAAGAATGTTTCACACTGTTTTTCCATAGAAACGACACTACATTTCTAACAATGTTCCTGCAGTGTATATGAGTTCCCTTTTCTCTGCATCTTCAAAATCTGTTACTTTTTGTCTTTTTAATAATAGACATTCAAACTAGGGAAAGATGATACCTCATTGTGTTTTTGATTTGCATTTCCTTGATGGTGAGAAATGTTGAGCAGTTTTTCATATACTTGTGGGAGGTAATTTGCATGTGTCTGTTCATGTCTTTGGTCATTTTTTAATTTTTAATTTTTATTTTTTTGAGAAAGCAGGATTTATTGAGAGGACAGAAAGCTCCCACAGTGGGAGGAGACTCAAGGTGGGGGGGTGACACTTTGCCCATTTTGTAATGAATTATTTTTTGTTTGTTATTTAGGTTTTTTCCTCTGTTGGGTTATTTGAATTTTTTGTATATTCTGGATATCATTCTCCTGTTGAACAAAAATTTTGCAAATATTTTCTCCCATTGAACAAGTTTTCTCTTCACTTAGTTGATCATTTTTTTCCACTGCGCTGAAGCTTTTTAGTTTAAGTCTCATTTGTTAAGTTTCGGTTTTATTGCCTACGCTTTTGAGGTCTTATACATTCTTTGCCTAGACCATGTCCAGCAGAGGTTTTCCTACATTTTTCTTCTA
>NW_007033491.1:0-761 GCF_000164805.1 Carlito syrichta | reverse complement strand
TTTAGAAAGTAAGAAATAGAAAATATGTGTGGTGCCTCTATATTTCTTCTAATTGTGAAGTGGACAAATGCAGAAGGAGTCACATTAGTGACCCTGGATCAAATTCAATAATTAGTTTTGAATCACATACTTCTACAAGGTACTATACTTTGTTCTGTAGAGAAAGTGAATATCCAGTTGTCCAAAACATGAAGCATACATACACTTGAGGGTTTACAATTTAGTAGGATAGCATGTATGTGCACATATGGACACAGTCAAGTAGATATATGATGTTATATAGGGAAGATACAACGATATGCTGTGGTAGCACAGATAAAAGAGATAATTTGGAAAGGTAGAGGTGATATAAAAATATTTTTAATTTTGTCTTACATGTCTTTTCTTTTTTCTTTTCTTTCTTTCTTTTCTTTCTTCTACTTTTTATTTATTTTGTGTGTGTGTGTGGTTTTCTTTGTTATCTGTTTGTGACACTTTACAGATGCTGGGAGGCAGGAAAGAGACTCAAGGGAGTAAGGAGTATGTGGGGCCAAGGGGCCCCAGGTGGAGACAGGTGAAATGTTGAACCCTGGCCACTACTGGGCAGGGAAGACAGAGTTGCCACTGAATCCACAGGGGATGAGCAGCTATCAAGGACAGGTGATATTTCACAAGCACGTGCAGCAAGACTTGGTCAGTGACCAGGCAATGCCGTGTCATCAGCAATGCCAGGTCATCGCAAAGAGGCTGGAAATATTTATAGGTACTTCTCTACCATCGCT
>NW_007033490.1:0-721 GCF_000164805.1 Carlito syrichta | reverse complement strand
ATGACTTAGCTGTTAGTTATATATCTATACGATTTAACGTAATGCCTGATAACTCAGTTAAAAACTTATTCTTAAACTACCCAAACTTTACTATAATTCATATGTTTCATATGTCTAAACTTTAATTTTTATATGATCTAGTAATTGGACTTTAATACTATGCTATATCCTATTAAGCTAATACCTCATCATTAATTCTTTTATAAATCGTATAGTAATTATTATATTTGAATAATGTAGCAAAAGGAAACAAAACAGCAAGCATAGATTTACGCAACTATGAGTGTATATGTATATATTTTATCCTAACAAGTCTACTCTAAAAATCAAATAGTAGCTGTCACACTCTTGAACAAGGAAATGCAGGGTTGCCAAGATGGCGGCCATGGGCTGAAGCAGACAGAGTTTCGATAATTAACAAAACAAAAGAAAACGTTCTGCCTGGCTAGGGGCAGGGTGACAAAACTATCATGGTAATTTAGTTTCTAATCTTAGCCCTAGGGGAAACAGCTTTCCAAAGCTGACTACCCAGTCTACCAGGAAATAGAAGTTAAAAAATATCTAGAAAGAAGTAAAACTTAGAAAGACAGAGAGAAATAATTCTGCTATGCACTTTCCATCAGGTGTGTTGAGATTTACTTATAAGTTTTATTGCCATGTATGCACACTGGTCTCTAATCATACGCCAATATTATAGGTATAACTGATACCCTATGTCAGA
>NW_007033489.1:0-691 GCF_000164805.1 Carlito syrichta | reverse complement strand
AATAATTCGCCTAAATAAAGTGGGCACAAAAAGAAAAAATCCTAAAGGCAGCAAGAGAAAAAGGCCAGATCACCCACCATGGAAGACCAATCAGAATAGCAGCAGATTTATCTGCAGAAACCCTGCAGGCTAGGAGAGCTTGGAGCCCTATCTTCAAAGTCCTAAAGGATAAACAATTTCAACCAAGAATAACCTACCCAGCCAAGCTAAGCTTCATCAGTGAGGGAGAATTAAAATCTTTCCCAGATATCCAATCCCTAAGAACTTATGCAGCCACAAAACCATCTCTACATGAAACACTTAAGAAAGTACTAAACACAGAAGAAAAGGAAAAAAGAACAACGTTCTTCACAAGAGTACAGGGAAAAGAATAAAATATACACGAACCAACCCCAAAAGCAAAAGAAAGACAAAAAAAAAAGAAAAAACCAAGTGGAATAACAATAACTCAATAAGAACTCCATGATAAGGATGAACTCTCACATTTCAATAATTAGTCTGAATGTGAATGGACTAAACGCACCACTGAAAAGACATAGAATGACAAAATGGATAAAATATCACCAGGCAACAATATACTGCCTTCAAGAGACCCATCTCACTAGAAAGGACATACACAGACTCAAAGTAAGAGGATGGGAAACAAATTTTCAGGCGAATGGAACACAAAAGAAAGGAGGAGTCGCGATCG
>NW_007033488.1:0-593 GCF_000164805.1 Carlito syrichta | reverse complement strand
TCCATGCAGCCCTCTCTGGCTGTACCTGTCCCCAGGGCCATGCTTTCACCCAAGCTCTTACCAGGCTGTCTCGGCCTCTCCTTGGGAAATCCACCCCTCACCCCTGGTTCCGGGGGAGCTCTCTGATGTTCTTTACAAGGACAGAGGTATTAGCATGGCTGAAATCCCACGTGTCTGGGCTCCCAGCCTCTGTGTATCTGATATTGGTGTGGGGTTGGGGAAGCAGGGCTTTCCTGACTTCTGGGCCTGCTTTAACTCTTCACCAGTTGTGTGACTTTGGATAAGTCACTTGACCTCTCTGGCCCTCTTTAATCTCAACTGGAAGACGGGAATAATGAAGTCTATTTTTTTTTTTTTTTTTGAGTGAGAGTCTCACTCTGTTGCCCAGGCTGGAGTGCTGTGGCACACTCATGGCCACCGCAGCTTCGACCTGCTGGGCTCAGGCAGTCCTTCCGCCTCAGCCTTCCAAGTGGTGGAACTACAGGTGTGCACCACCACACCTGGTTAATTTTTTGATTTATTGTAGAGGTGAGGCCTCATTAAGTTGCCCAGGCTGGTCTCGAACCCATGGGCTCAGGCAATCCTCTCACCTG
>NW_007033487.1:0-3202 GCF_000164805.1 Carlito syrichta | reverse complement strand
CGCCTCTGCATTGGATGTCTCAATGACTGTCTGTCTTCTGTGATGTATGCCCCAGTGACCGTCCCTCCATTGTGACTGTTGTCTCGTTGTCCTGAACTTTCCTGTGCTCCAGTGACGTTTTCCTCTGTAATTGGTGCCCCAGTGACTGATGCTTATCTGGGATGGGTATCCCAGTCACTGGCTTCCTTTGTGATGGGTGCCTGAGTGACCAGACCTCCACTGTTATGGGTTTCTCACAAAAAACTTTTTTTTGTAATGGGTGCTTCAGTGAACTGCACTCCTCTTTAATGGCCACAGTGACTAGCTTTCCTCAGTAATGAGTATCCCAGTGACTGACTGTTTTCTGTGATGGGTGTCCCAGTGACTAGACCTTCTTTGTAATGGGTGCCCAGTAAGTGGGACTCCTTTGTGATGTGATTTTTTGTGATTGACCCTCCTCTGAGATGGCTGCCGCTTGACTGTTCCTGCTCTGTGATGGGTGACACAGTGACTATCCCTCCTTTATGATGGCTTACCTCTTGACTGACCCTCCCAGTGACTGACTCTCATCTCTAATGGTTATCCCAAAGAGAAGCCTTCCTTCAAAGTTGGTGCCCCAGTGACTAGCTCACATCTGTAATGGGTACCCTAGTGACTCAACCTCCTGTGTGATGGATGCCTCCATCACTGGTCTTCCTCTGTCATCTGTGACCCAGTGACTAGATTTTCTCCATATTTGTGCACCAATTACTGACCCTTTTCTATTAGGTGTGATCCAGTGATTGTGCTTCCTCTTTAATTGGTGCCCAGTAATTGAAACTCCTTCATAATTGCTGCCCCAGTGATTAACCCTACTCTGTGATGGGTGTCACAGTGACTAGGCTCTTACACAATGGGAGCCTTCTCTGGGAGTTACAGGGCCTTCTCTGGGATTGGTAACCCTATGACAGGCAATCCTCTTCTATGATGGGTGTACTAGTCAACTGGCCTCCAGCAAAATGGGTGCCCGGGTAACTAGTTCTTCTTTTTTATGGTTGCTACAGTGCCTGGGCCTTCTCCATAATATTTGCTTTATTGACTGGGTCTTCTCTGCTATTGGAGCCCCAATATCTGCCCCTCCTCAAAATTGGGTGCCCAGTGACTATCCCACCTATGTGATGGGTTTTACAGTAACTGGGTCTCCTTCATGATTGGTGTCCCAAAAATTAGTCCTCCTCTGTGTTGATGTCTCAGTTACTGGCTCTCCTATGTCATAGATGTCCCAGTGATTGAGCCTCCTCTATAATGGATGCTGCAGTGACTGGCCCTGTTCTGTTAATAGTCCCCCAGCGACTGATCCTCCTCTGTTATGGCCACCAAACTGATTTTGATTGCTCTGTGATGGCTGTCCCAGTTAATAGGCCTCTATTGTGATTGAAGCCCCAGTGGTTGAGCTCCTCCTAATGTTTGCCCAAGTGACTGGCACTCATCTGTTATATGTGTCTCAGTGAATGGATCTCGTTTGACATAGGTGCCACTCTGATTTGATCTCTATTGTGATGGGTGCCCCAGTGACTGGCACCCATTTTTAATGGTTATCTCAGTGACTTTCTCTCCTCTTATAGGTACCACAATAAGTAGTTTTCTTCAGTGATTTGTATTACAGTGACTGGCAGACCTCTATATTATGTGCCCCAGTGACTAGTACATCTCTGTGATGACTGCCCCAGTGACTGGACCTTCTTTGTAATGGGTGCCCAGTAAGTGGGCCTCCTTTGTAACTGGTGCTTCCATGACTAGCCCTCATCCATAATGGATGTCCTAGTGAATAGTCTTTCTCTGTAATGGATTCCCAAGTGACTGGTACTCATCCATAATCAATGTCCCAGTGACTAGTTCTCCTCTGTGATGATTGTCCCTGTTATTTAGCCTTCTTCATAATAGATGCCACAGTGACTGGATTTCCTCCTTTATGTGTACTTCAGTTACTGGATGTCCTCTGTGGTAGGTGCCACAGTGACTGGCCCTCCTACGTAATGGGTGTCCCAGTGACTGGTCCTTATCCATAACAGGTGCCCTAGTGATTGGTCCTTCTGTGTTGTGGGTGGACAGTGACTAACTGTCCTCTGTAATGAGTGTCCAAGTGACTCACCCGTCTCCATGATTGGTGCCCCCAGTGACTATCTAATTTATTAAATAGGTGCTTTGTGACTCTCCCACCTCTGTGGTGCATGCCAAATTCACTGGTCCTGCTCTGTGATGTGTACCCCAGTGACTGGCCCTCATCTGTGATGGTTGTCCCAGTGACTAGCCCTCTTTCATTATGGTGTCCCAGTGACTAGCTTACTTCTCTGATGGCTGAACAGTGGTCCTCCTCACAATTGGAGATTCAGTGATATGCTTTCCTCTGTGGTGAGTGTCACATTGACTGTATTTCTGCAGTGACTGATGCCCCTGTGTCTAAGCCTCTTCCATTATGGGTGCCCCAGTGACTGGGCCTCCTCTGTGATTGGTGTTAGTGACTGGCCCTCCTCCATAATGGTTACCCCAGTGACCAGCCCTCCTCTGTTATGAGTGTTTCACTGAATGGACCTAACCATAATTTGTGCCCCATTGACTTACCCTCCTTTGTGATGGGCGTCCAGGTGACTTAGCCTGCTCCATAATGTGTTCCCAAGTGTCTTGGTCTTGTGATTTGTGCCCCAGGGGTTGACCTTCATATTTGATGAGTTGCCCAGTGACTAGCCCTCTTCTGTGTGTCACAGTCAAGGATCCTTCTCAACAATGGGTTTCCCAGTGACTGATTCTTCTCTGAGATTCGTGACCCAAAGACTGCACATCCAGTGTGATGGGCGCTGCAGTGACTAGCCCTTTTCTGTGACGGGTGTTCTAGTTACTGGTCCTGCTTAAAAATGGGTTCCCCATTGGCAATCTTTCCTCTATGATGGATGCCCCAGTTGCAGCGCTTCCTCCATAATGGGTACCCCAGTAAGTGCTCCTCTTCTGTGATAGGTGTCCTAGTTACTAGGTCTCCTTTATAATAGGTGCTCTATTAAATGAGCATCTTCTGTTATTGTTGTCCACCTACAAAATTTGTGCAACAGTGACAATCCCTTCTATGTAATGGTGGTTTCAGTAACTGATCCTAGTGATTCCCCCTCCTCTCTGATGGCTGCCACAGTGACTGGCCCCCCTGCCTCATGTGTACTATAGTGATGAGGCCTCTTCTGTGACTGGCCCTCTT
>NW_007033486.1:0-1235 GCF_000164805.1 Carlito syrichta | reverse complement strand
CCAGGGATGCTGTAAACATTATAAAGTGCACAGGGTGCCTCACAATGAATAATCAAACTTAAATGAGGAAATCTGGTCTAAGCCATGTATGATAACTTTGATCCTTAAACTTCAGGCTTCTTTGAAGCTATAGGTGATCATACATTATGGATTGAATAGTGTCCCCTAAAAAAACAAATATTGAAGTCCTAACTCCTAATGTGGCTATATTTGGAGGTAGATAAATTAAGATTAAATTAGGTCACATGGGGTGGAGCTAATGTGATTCCACTGGGAGGAAGGGACACCAGAGTTACCTGTCTCCTCATGCACACGGAGGAAAGACCATGTAAGGATGTTTATAAGTCAGAAAGGGGTCGTACAAACTGACATCGATGGCACCTTAATGTTAGATTTGGAGCCTTCAGAACTGTGAGAAAAAAAATTTGTGTTGTTTCAGCCATCCAGTGAGTGATATTTTGCTATGGCAGACCATACAGATTAATAAAACCATGTGATTCAGTTCTAGCTCAGAAGATGTGAGAAGTCTACTAAAGTGATTTCTGGGAAAGCATCTGCTTTTTTCATAAAAGGGAACACTATGACTGGAGCTTGCATTTTGCTCCCCCTCTTCCCATGGCTTTGCAGCAGCTGCCCTACATTCCTGAGGAGACAAGAAAATATTGTCTAAACTGACAAAATATTTTGAGACACCAGCCCTGCCACTATTATACCACTCAACTAATGCCAGAAACCTAGCTCTGTGCTTTTTAAAATGCAAAATAAATAAGTTCTACTTACTTGAGTTATAAAATCAATTTTTTATTCTGGAAAACAGCCAGAGTTTCCATTTCAGGTACATTGTGGAAATGTAGCAGGAAAAATAGATCATGACACCGAGACTATTATAGGAAGTGGCACTTCATTACGCTGGCTAACTCAGCGGGCCGAGAATTTCATGCATCCAAATCAAGCTCGAGCACCCCAGAACAGGAGACATGGGGTCTTATACCCTCATTTAGGTAATGGAGGGGGGTCGTGTTGAGTGATTAAATACTTCCTTTGGAATCTTACAAGGTTGTACTCAGCAAAATCAGATTTTTCAAAGAACAAATGGTTTCCAGAAACTGCAGGCTTGTAAACTGTCAACTTCAGAAGGGGGGTTTTTGGATAAGTCTGTGAATTAGCCACTCTTTTTGCATATCCATTAAATGGCTATTCTTTGGGCCATTGGCCTTTACCAAAAAAAACCTGCC
>NW_007033485.1:0-499 GCF_000164805.1 Carlito syrichta | reverse complement strand
GAAGATAAAGGAAATATTGAAAGGAAGACATTTTGATGACATTCTCGACATCAAGGATAATGCAACAACAGTTCTGTTGGTCATTCCAGTAAAAGAATTCCAAAAGTCACTTTGACAGGTGGACTAGGTGCTGGTGTTGGTGCATGGTTTCCAAAGGAGAGTACTTCAAAGGTGACCACAGTGATATTCAGCAATGAGGTATGCAGCACTTTTTTTAGGATGAGTTCGCGAACTTAATTATCAGGCTGCATATATGTTGTATATATGCAGCACCTATTTGTATCTAGAAAGAGAAGTGAATATATGTGCTTGCATACACACACACACACACACACACACACACACCACATACACAGAGGGTAAGAGAGAAAGAGAAGTACCAGTTATACACAGACACACACACACACACACACACACACACACACACACACAGTCATTTGTTGCCTAACAACAGGAATACATTCTGAGAAATGCGTCATCAGGAGGTTTCATCATTGTG
>NW_007033484.1:0-742 GCF_000164805.1 Carlito syrichta | reverse complement strand
CAGTTAAGGGTTGGGTATACAAATATGCTTTGTTCAGGCACCCTTGTTGATAAGAGGTGTCTCCCCCTCCTCAGACAGATATTTACTACTGTAATTCCATCTCTCTTCCCCTCCCCCCCATAGTGTCCCACCACTGTCAGTCATTTTCTTAAGTATTATGTTGGATGTTCAAGGTCCACTATATGAGTGAGAACAAGTGATACTCAGATCTTTGTTTCTGTGAGAGATCACTCAGTATTATAGACTCTAGTTCCATCCAGGTTGCTGCAAAATTGTTCTTTTTTATGGCTGCATAGTATTCCATTGTGTATATATATATATATATATATATACCACATTTTTTTAATCCAGTCCTCTTTTGATGGACAGCATGGTTGCTTCCAGATTCTAGCTATTGTGAACAATGCTGCGACAAACATACATGTGCAGGTATCTTTTTTATGAAGTGGTTTGGGTTCTTCAGGGTATATTCCCAGTAGGGGGATTGCAGGATCATATGGGAGGTCAATATTTAGAGCTTTTAGGAATCGCCATACTGTTTTCCACAGAGGTTGCACTAGCTTGCACTCCCCCAACAGTGTAGAAGTGTTCCCTTTTCACCACACCCTCTCCAGCAACTGTTATTTTTTGTTATTGATAATTGCCATTCTGACTGGAGTTAGGTGGAATCTCGGTGTGGTTTTGATTTGCATCTCCCTGATGATTAGTGAGGTTGAACATTTTTTCATGTGTCTGTTGGCTG
>NW_007033483.1:0-693 GCF_000164805.1 Carlito syrichta | reverse complement strand
GTATTCCACTCACCTCAGCCTCCCAAAGGCGCGGGATTACAGGCTGAGCCACCTTGCCTGGCTAGTTGAATTTTTAAAATGAGAAGAAATAAGAGTCCTGCTAATAAGGTCAAATATTCCACTTGCTGTGTAAAATTTGGAGAGCAAAGAACTCCCGATAAATGATTGCAAACATATTTTCAATCTGAGTGTTTTTTTGTTTGTTTGAGTGATCATTTAAAAGAGTGATATGGTTTCCCTCTGGCCATGTCTTTATTTTCTTTGGCTGTCTCTTTATTGAGTATGCGATACCCTGCATAGAATCCCGAAGTCCTTAAGTGCCTTGTAAGGAACTGGTTCCAATGACCTACTTGCCAGTGCAAACAAGTCTGACAGGTTTAGTGACCCCACTGTGCAAAGGAGGAGATGAGCCGACCAGGCACAGGCTCTTCTCAAGTCCAGGGTTAGTTCTGATTTCACATGCTGACTTTGGCTTCAAGGCTGTCTTGTCAAATGCTGTCAATCCATCATACCTTCTTTCTGTCATTCACAAATGTTTATTAGGGTCTGCAGCTGGGGTCATAGAAACCGGTAGAACTTGGTCTTTCCTGGTGGAACTTCCAGCCAGTTCTATCAGGGAAGCAAGTTTAATGATACACTTGTGGCTTCGCACCCTAAAAGTGCTCTGATGTGCCCCACAGGCTCTGGGATCAT
>NW_007033482.1:0-734 GCF_000164805.1 Carlito syrichta | reverse complement strand
AGGCTCCACCTGTGTTTGTCCCTCCCAGTTGTGGTCCAGCTGTGTGGGTCTGACATTCAGAGGATTGCTGGGAAGGAGGGGGTTTGTGTCAGTCCAAGACTCACCACTGATCTCTTTGGAGTTCTTCCTCCTCCCTTCTGGCCACACGCTTTGTCTCACAGCTGGATCAGGGTAGGGGATGGGGCGCCTGGAACTCAGCACTCATCAGGTCCCTCTGAAGTTTGTGCTCTCTGGATATTGCCTTTGGGCCATGGTCAAGCCCTGAATAGTTGATCCATCAGTCACAGAGATCGGATCTGTGGGTCCTGCACTTTCCTGCCCCACCTTCAATATGATGGTGGGTGCCTCTCTTGTCCTCTTCTGTGGAAGCTTGCTCTGTACACAGCCCTCTCCCGCTCTTTGCCAGCTGCTAAAGTGATGAGGCAATACATTGAAATCTTAAAATATTGCACAGTTGTAGATTTCAAGTAACAAAATGACAAGAGTTATTCCATCGTAATGGAAAAATAATCACAAGAATAGATAAAACTAGTTTCAGTTAATATTAAAACACTTCTGCATGTTTCTGGAGTGTAGCCAATGTTTACATTCATAGTCTCTTAGCAAAGAGATATTGCTCTTAAAATTTTACATAATTCTACTTTGACACTTCTTATTAAGGGTATCATTTTATGTTTAAAATATTCCTATAATTGTCGATATAAATTGGTTCACCTATTCTCTCTTCATTGACA
>NW_007033481.1:10215-10963 GCF_000164805.1 Carlito syrichta | reverse complement strand
CCTTTCCCTGGGGAGCTGTGGATGCCCATCATCACCCATGAGGGAGATGTCATTTTTGTCGCTGTCGTCTCTGTTGGCGGGTTTGGGGCACACTGGCACAATTGTGGCTCTCTGGGCCTCGACCTGCAGGGCTCAGGCAGCTGGGCCTCTGGGCAGTGGGCCTCTGGGGACCACCAGCAGCTGGGCCTCTGGGGACCGAGCAGCTGGGCCTCTGGGGACCACCACGCCAGACTCGATTTTGGGGACCTTTCGCTGAGAAGAGATCATGCCACTTCGCCCAGGCTTTTCTCCGATCCCTGGGCTCAGGCAGCCTCCCACCTCGGCCTCCCAGGATGTGAGGCTGATGGCCGTGAGTCATGGTGCCTGGCCTGGACTCGCATGTTCTTTTGGTGGGGGCAATGCAAAGGAACAACCTGGTATGTGGGCACCACATCTCATGTAGCCGGGACTGCAGATTCCACCATGCATGACACTGGTGTTTGACACCGGTCTGGGGAGTGACGAGGTCTTGCTACGTGGCCCAGGCTGGTCTCGAACTCCCAAGCTCCAGCGGTCCTCCGCCTCAGCCTCCCAAATCCACGGTCCAATTCTCTGGCAATCCACCATTTTCAGTAATTCTAGGCCCAATCAGGTACCTCCTTCCCAATTGTTCTCTGTCCGATCATGATGATCCTAACTCCATACACAAATGGATGCTATTCTTTTTTATCTTTTTTTCCTTTTTTTCATTGAGTTGGAGTCTCATTCT
>NW_007033481.1:0-8811 GCF_000164805.1 Carlito syrichta | reverse complement strand
GGAGCAGGTGGGTCCACCCTGGTGAACAAGACAGGCACAGGGTGGGTGCCCTGGTAGAGACACACACCTGCCCAAGTGCTCCCCCCAGGTAGGACTCAGCAGGTGACTCTGGCCACCCATTCCGGGGTCCCAGGTCGTCGGAAGGGAGTGGGCCTCGTGATGGGGTCACAAGAGAGGTGTGGAGGCTGGGTGCGGGGGTTCTTGCCTGTCATCCTGGCTCTCTGGGAGGTGGAGGTGAGAGGATGGTCTGAGGCCCTGGGTTCATGACCACCCTGGGCACCCAGTGAGACCTTGTCTCTAGAAGAAGCCCAAAAAATGAGCTGAGCATGGTGCCGCACACCTGTCTTTCCTTCCAAATGGGAGGCAGTGGCTGGAGGATTGTGGGAACCCAGCTGGTGGAGGCCTCAGTGGCCATGAGCAGTCCCATGCACTCTGGCCTGGGCAACAGAGAGGGACTCTCACTTAGAATAATAATGCCGGAGTTTCTGGTAAGATGGTGACGTCAAAGGTGGATTTGTGAGACTCTCCAAACGTGAGTTCCCAAAAAGACTCTTACTTTTCTTCCCGTAACCCCCTGCCCACTGCCAGCAGCACTGGTACGAGAGCCGGGGATCTTCAGTCCCATGCAGGGCCAGATATTGCGGCCCCCAGCTGTGGCTGCTCCACTATATATGACTCCCACCTGATCAGGAGTCCCAGGTCTCAGCTCCCTCCCTGGCTACATTGTCTTGCCCAGCACCCAGCACCAAACTTCCGGTCACCCAGGGAGGCTCTGGGCACCTGCCCCTCAAAAATACTGTCCCATTTCTGGCTGAGTGCCCTGTGAGGACCCAGCACCACTACCTGCCCTGTGGAGCTTTGGATCTCTGGAGCACCAGGCCCACCCTGGCTGAGGCACTCAGCGTGTGACCTCAAGCTTGTGTAAGGGAACAGAACCCCAAGCTTGTGTAAAGTGCTGATCGGAGGCTGCCAGCTCCAGAGGAGGGAATACCCGACCCTTTCCTCCACCCCAGCCTGCTGATGACACCCCGGATCCAGTGCCCAGCTGTGCAGGTGATCCCGGTGCCTCTTGCCCAGAGACCCAGACGAACATCCCTAAAAGTGAAAGTGAAGCTACCACCTCAGCCACTCTCCAGGCAGATTTGCATCGCCCTGCCCACCTATCAGAGCCTCCACCTCGATTCTCACAGTGACGTTGTTAAACAGGAGACAAAGTCCCTCCCCTATGTTGAACAGATTGAGACAACTAAGAGTCACAGACCTCCCAGGCAGTAGGCTAGCTGCCTGCAACGAAAACAAAAGGGAGAGGCTGGATATCAGAGCTCAAGTGACTTTAGCCTCTAAGGAAAGATTACAGAACTAGTCTGATCTCTTATTTTGACCTTTGGTTTTATCATTCTGATGGTATGTTTTGCTCACTGTTGTTTGCTTTCTAACTTACACTATCTGTTTCATGATCTTATTGGTCTGTCTCTGTGTAGCTACCAGTATTCTTTAGGGAATTTTCCTTCTGTGTTTTTTTTTCACTTCTCTCCAGCCTTGTGTCTTTTTTTCATCTGTTAGTTGGTATGTATGTCTATTTTCTCTCTCACTCTTCTCTCTTTCTAACTTCTTATTGGCCCCCCCTTCCTCCATCCTTTGCCTCTTTTGTACCTCCTTTTGCTCCAGGGACACAAGCTACACCCCGCTGCACAAACAGATTGTAAGGCAGTAGGAAATAGCTTCCAGTGTGCTCATACACCTGTAGGTGGATGCTGTAATCAGCATATATTCTGAATCACAATTTACCCCTCAATTAAACCTCAAAACTGCAAAAAGTACAGCCTGCAGCCCATACTCCAACCTCAAAAGTGAACAAAGCCAGAGGACCCTCATAAGGAAGAACAGGAGATTATACAAGTGAAACAAAAGTAATCACACCTTCCCTGAAAACAGAATTAAAGAAGGGGAGGGAAAGGGGGAGAGAGAGAAAAGTCTACACAAATGAAGAAAAACCAAAAGAAGAATATGGGTCTCTCCAAGACCTCTGGGAGGGCAGACACTGAGAAAACTGACTTCAGAATGCAAACAATGAAGAGCCCCCAGATTGACTGGTCTCAACCTACAAACCTAGATATCAAGATATTAATGGAGAGATTAAAAAGAATTGAGGAGAGTTAAGAAGAAACAAGAAAGGATCTGATATCTGAGATAACAGTAATAAAGAATACTATGAATGAAATATATGACAAACTGATAAGCATGGAAAGCAGAATTACCCAAGCAGAAGAAAGAATCTCAGAGCTTGAGGATCAAAATATAGAACTAACCCAAACTCTTAAAAACACAGAAAACAAGATAAAAAAGACAGAAAAAACCTTCAAGAGATGAGCGATTACTTCAAGAGACCGAACCTAAGAGTAATTGGCCTTCTGAGGCAGAAAGAGAGACAGAGACCACACTGGAACAAACCTTCCATAAGATCATTCAAGAAAACTTCCCTTATCTAATCAATGATGCAAAAATTCAAACACAAGAGATTCAGAGAACCCCTGAAGACAACAAATGAGAAGACCAATTCCTAGACACATAAAATAGGAAAAGAGGAGATCAAATTATCTCCCTTTGCAGATGACATGATCGTGTACCTTGAGAACCCAAGAGAATCTGTCAAAAACCTCCTTACACTGATAAAGGCCTTCAGCAAATCTAAGGATATAAAATAAATGTGCAAAAGACAATCGCATTTCTTTACACCAGTAATAAACAAATGGAAACCCAAATAAAAAGCACAATTTCATTCACAATAGCCACAAAAAAAAGAAATACCTTGGCATCTTCCTAACCAGAGACGTGAAAGACCTTTACAATGAAAACTACAAAACTCTGCTCAAAGAAATCAAAGATGACACAAACAAGTGGAAAAATATCCCATGCTCATGAATTGGAAGAATCAACATTGTGAAGATGTCCATCTTAGCTAAGGCAATCTACAGATTCAATGCAATACCTATCAAATTACCAGCAACATTCTTCTCACACCTAGAAAAAATAACACAGAAATCATATGGAAACACAAATGACCAAGAATAGCCAGAACAATCCTCAGCAAAAAAACCTCCCCCAAAACAAAGCAGGTGGTATCACATTACCAGACTTCAAACTCTACTATAAAGCTACAATCATCAAAACAGCTTGGTCTTGGTATAGGAACAGGCATATAGATCAATGGAATAGAATTGAGATTCCAGAAGCAAAGCCTCAATTTCTCAATCAACTCATCTTCAACAAAGCCACCACCTACCACTGGGGAGAGGACAACCTATTCAGTAAATGGTGCAGGGAAAACTGCCTGACCACATGCAGAAGATTGAGACAGGACCCCTATGTATCCCCATACACAAAAATTAACTCCAAATGGATCAGAGACCTAAATGTAAAGCCTCAAACCATAAGAACCTTAGAAAATAGAGGACATACCCTCATGGAAATTGGAAGTGGCATCCAATCCTGAACAAAACCCAAAAGCCACAGGCCATAAAGGATAAGATAGACAAGTGGGACCTCATTAAACTGACAAGCTTCTGCAAAGCCAAGGAAACCATCAAGAAAGCAGGGAGACAGCCTACAGACTGGGAAAAAGTATTTGCCAACTCCAGGTCTGACAAAGGCTTAACATCTTGGATCTACAAGGAACTCAAACATGCTGAAAAGAAAAAAACAAACAATCCCATTATAAAATGGGCAAAAGATATGAACAGACACTTCACAAAGGAAGACATCCGAGCAGCCAACAGACACATGAAGAAATGCTCAACCTCACTAATCATCTGGGAGATGCAAATCAAAACCTCACTGAGATACCACCTAACTCCAGTCAGAATGGCAATTATCAATAACTCAAAAAATAATAGTTGTTGGAGAGGGTGTGGAGAAAAGGGAACACTTCTACACTGTTGGTGGGAGTATAAACTAGTGCAACCTCTGTGGAAAGCAGTATGGTGATTCCTAAAAGCTCTAAATATCAATCTCCCATATGACCCCGCAATCCCCCTATGGGACTATATCCTGAAGATCTCAAATCACTGTATAAAAAAGATACCTGCACTCAAATGTTTGTCACAGCACTGTTCACAGTAGTAAGAACCTGGAACCAACCATGTTGTCCATCAAAAGAGGACTGGATTAAAAAAATGTGTACATATACACGATGGGATACTATGCAGCAATAAAAAAAGAACAAAATCATGAATTTCGCAGCAACCTGGATGGAACTAGAGTCTATAATACTGAGTGACCTCTCACAGAAAAAAAGATCTGAGTATCACATGTTCTCACTCATATAGTGGACCTTAATCATCCAACGCACTACCATAAGAAAATGACTGACAGTGGTGGGAAACTATGGGGGAAAAGGGTATGAAACTAATGGTAATAAACATCTGTCTGGGGATGGGGAGACACCTGTTATCAACAAGGGGGCCTGAATGAAGCATATTTGTATACCTAACCCTTAACTGTACCCCACAATATCATAATAAAAAATATTGATTTAAACATTAAAAAAAAAGAAAAAAGAATAATCATGCCATCCACCACCATCATCACAACCACAGGCTGGGCTCAAAGGCTCAGCCTGGCATCCAGGCTTTGGAGGCCCAGGTGAGTGGATGGACTGGACCTGTGGATTCAACACCAGCCCGGGACATGGGGTGAGGCCTCTCCTTGGCTATGAAAAATAAATCAAAAGATTAGCCAGGCATGGTGACGCAGGACTGTGGTTCCATCCACTCGGTGGGCCGAGGCAGGAGGATCACCTGAGCTGGACAGATGGAGTCCACTGTGGCCGAGAGTGTGCCCGTGCTCTGAGGCCTGGGCAACAGAGTGGGATTCCTACTCCAAATAATGATAATCAGCACTAAGACCACTACCACCACCCCTGACACCCAGCGCGAGGCTTCACCCTCAGGGATGGGAGAGGAAAAGGCACTTTCTGGCCTGTCGTTCGGGGTAGATTTCAAAGGTGGCCACCAGGCAGGTCTGTCCAATGCCTTTGGCCATGTGCACCAGAAGGTCTGCCTCCACCCTCCGCCACTCATGCCCCATGGAAAAAACACGTGTGAGCTCATGGATCAGACATCTCCAAATTAGGGCAACGATTGGGCACAGAGTGATCAAGATGGTACTGCTGCGGCCAGCCCAAGTTTCGGTCACCCAGTCTAGCACATTTGGGTGGGGGGAGGGCCCATTCCTCTCCAGATCACACAGTCATCCCCACCCACGCAGACCTTTCCCTGGGGAACCATGGACACCCATCTTTTCATCACCGGAGTCTCAGTCGGGCAGTCTGAGGCACAGGGGCACAATCGTGACTCCCGGGGCCTTGACCTTTGGAGCTCAGGGAGTCCTCCCAGCTTTCACTTTAGCAGTTGGAACTCTGGGGGCCACCACTCCTGCCTCGATTTTGGGGACCTCTCACTGAGACATTGTCTAACCACGTTGCCAGGGCTGGTCTCTGACCAATGGGATCAGGCAGCCTGCTGCCTCTGACTCCCAGGGCATGGGGCTGATGGCCATGAGCCACAGTGGCTGACCTGGACTCATACGTTCTGTCGGCTGAGGCAACACAAAGGAATGCCCCAGAACTGAGGTCACAGCTTCCCATGTGGCTGGAACCGCAGGCACCACCAAACGTGACTCCAGTGTTTGCATTCCGGGGAGCGACAAAGTCTCGCTACGTGACCCAGGCTGGTCTCGAACTCCTGGTCTCCAATGGTCCCCTGCCTCAGAATTCCAAAGCCAGAGACCGATTGTCTGCCCGTCCACCATCTTCTGGGAACTCTAGGCCCAAGGTGGGGGCCTCCTTTCCAAATGATGTATGTCTGTTCATGACGATCCCAACTCCATACATAAATGGATGCTCTACTTTTTTTCCATTTCTTCCTTATTTTCTTTGAGTCAGAGCCTCACTCCATCACCCAGGCTTTAGGGTGGTGGCTTGCTAGTGGCCACTGCTCTGTAGGCCCGCCTGGCTCCAGTGAACCTTTCCCCAGCCTTCCAAGGAGCCGGAATGACAGGTGCGTGCCAACACACCCGGCTCATTAGGAATGGAGGGTAGAGATGAGGTCTCGCCGAGTTATGCGAGGTTGGGCTCAGGTCATCTTCTGGTTTTGGCCTCCCAAAGCACTGAAATGACAGGGTGAACCCCCAAGCCCAGCCTCGATCCTTCGTTGATAACGAACCAGGAGGCCTGGCATGGTGGCCCACACCTGGAATCCCAGCACTCTGGGAGGCCAAGGTGGGAGGATGGCTGGAGCCCAGGAACCCAAGGCCAGCCTGGGCCATGCAGGGAGACCCCATCTCCGCACCCATCCAATTTATGGGTTTGGGGTGGAGGTGCCCGTTGTCCTGGCCACTCCAGAGGCTGAGGCAGGTGGATCACCGGAGCTCACAATTTTGAAGCTGGCTGAGAATGACGATTGTGTCCCTGGACCCCAGCCTGGTCCACAGAACCAGACCTGTCTCCAAAAGCATCAGAATCATATACTGTGAGACGATTCTCAACTGTGCATGGTGTGTTCACAGGGCGACTGGGTTTAGATTCAGGAAAAATGTGGTTGGGGGAAGAAATGTCCCATGCTGAGGGACATGTTCCTGTCCTTTTGGGGTGGAAGGTCCTTGTTGCCAAGTCAGATATTTGGCCTGCCTGGGGCACATTTCTCACCTCAGAGAGGAGGACCAAAGCCAGGGAGACAAGGGAACTCCCACACCAAAGCAGGGACAGTCATTGGTGTGGTAGGGCCTGGAAGGTGCCGAACTTGGGGACCCTCACATGTGGGGGGACAGGGGGAAGGACTAAAGGCAGAAAGTTTGCAGGAGAATACATTTCATTCATTCTTTCTTTCTTTCCTCACTATGTTGCTCAAGCTGCTTGCAAAGCACCCAACTCAGGCCATCCTATTGGCCTGGATCTCCCAAACTTCTGTGATCACAGGCTTTCCATTTGGTTGGCATTATGGTCTTCCTGCTTGGTCTTGAAATCTAGGCCAGAGTTAATCCTCCTGCCAAGGCCTGCCCTCACCCAAGGTTTTTTGTGTTTTGCTTGGGCTCAAGGTGTGGCCTTCTTATGTTTTCAGCCTAGTCTTGAGCTCCCAGGCTCCAGTCATCATCCCGTCTTGGCCTCCTCGAGTGCCGAGGAGACAGGGGTAAGTCGCCTGGTCATCCCTACCACCACGAAGGTTTGAGAATCATACCCTCTCTTTCCCCGAGGTAGCCCCTGGGAGGAGCGAGTGGGTACACCCTGGGGAATGAGACTGGCAGAAGGGTGGGAACCCTGGTGGAGACACGCCCCTGTGCCACGTACTCCTCCTTGGAACAGTTTGGCGGGTGACTCTGCCAACCATCTCCGGGGTCCCGGGTCGTTAGAATAGAGCTGGCCTTGTGGTGGGGCTCTGAGAGGGATGTGGAGGCTGTTTGTGGGGGCTCAGGCCTGTCATCCTGGCACTCTGGGAGGACAAGGCAAAAGTATGGCCTAGGCCCTCGGGTTCGAGTCCATCCTGGACACCTTGGTGAGACCTCATCTCTACAAGAAGCCAAAAAAATGAGCTGAGCATAGTGGCACACGCCTGTTGTTCTGTCCACTCAGGGGGCTGTGGTGGGAGAATTGTTGGAGCCCAGCCGGTATAGGACACAGTGGCTGAGAGCGGGCCCCTGAGCTCTGACCTGAAGGGCAGAGTGGGACTCTGACTCAGAATAATAATTCCAACCACCACCACCATCACAACCACAGGCCAGGCTCAGGGGCTCAGACCTGCATCCCTGCCCTTCTGAGGCCCAGGCAAGTGGACCTCCTGAGCCTGTGGGTTCAAAACCAGCCTGGGAGATGGGGCGAGACCTCATCTCGGCCATCAAAAATAAATACCAAGATTAGCTGGGTGTGGTGTTGCAGGCCTGTGAATACAGCCACTTGTGGGGCCGAGGCAGGAGGATCCACTGAGGCCGGCAGGTGGAGTCTGTGGTGTCCATGCACGTGCCCTTGTGCTCCAGCCTGGGTGACAGAGTGGGTTTCCAACTCCAAATAATAATAATCACCACCACCACCACCACCCCTGCCACCTTGTGGAAGGAGTCAGTGATGGGAGAGGAAAAGATACTTTCTGGCCTCTCATTTGTGGGAGGCTTCAAAGGTGACCACCAGGCATGTTCATCCCATGCCTTCGACAACGCACCCCAGAAGGCCTGCCTCCATCGTCCACACTCCTGCCCCATGGAAAAGACACTTGTGAGCTTATGGAACTGACAGCCCTGAGTGAGGGAGGCCATCAGGCACAGAGTGATCAAGGCAATTCAGCAACCCCGCGGCAAGCCCAGGTTCCGGTCACCTCGTCTGATATTTTCAGGCAGGGTGAGGGACACTTCCTCTCCCGATCACTTCATGGTCCCCCGCCAATGCGGACCTTTCCCTGGCGAGCCATAAATGCCTGATATGACTCACGTAGTAGGTGTCTTTTTTTGTCACCGGAGTCTCCCCCGGCCAGTAGGGGCACTGCGGCATGATTGTGGATCCCGGGGCCTCAACCTGTGTGGCTCAGGCGGTCATCCTGCCTTGGCTGCCAATCAGACAGGACTCGGGGATCACCACAACTAACTCGATTTTGGGTACCAATCACCGAGACGAGTTCTGTCCACGATGCCTGGGCTGGGCTCCGACCCCTGGGTTCAGGCAGACTCCCGCCTCGGACTGCCAGGGCCCAGGACTGACGGCTGTGAGCCACGGTGCCTGGCCTGAACTCGAAGGTGGCCACCGGGCACGTTCATCCACGCTTTTTTTTT
>NW_007033480.1:0-750 GCF_000164805.1 Carlito syrichta | reverse complement strand
GATCAGAACCAGACCCAAGAACTGCTAGAAAAATGTAACATGGAGAAACTTTCCCAAAATATGTTAAATTAGGTATATGACTTATTACTATATAACTGTGACTAAATTCTCAATCTACTTTATTATAATTTAGTTGAAACATTTGCCACACTTTGAATTTTCAAAAATATGTACTCAGCTGAAAAGCAATACTTATTTATGCTGAACTGAATTTGTGTCACAGGATTTTTGAGTTGCTGACAGGAGTAGAAATGTCATGGACTAAGCTAAATCATCTCTGAATAGGACCTCTCATGTAGTATAAAAATAAATAATTAGCCGGGCTCGGTGGCTCAGCCTGTAATCCCGCGCCTTTGGGAGGCTGAGGTGAGTGGATTGCCTGAGCCTGCGGGTTCGAGACCCGCCTGGGCAGGCGAGACCTCATCTCTACAATAAATCAAAAAATCAGCCAGGCTTGGTAGCACATGCCTGTAATTCCAGCTACTTGGAAGGCTGAGGCGGAAGGATCGCCGGAGCCAGCAGGTCGAGGCTGCGGTGGCTGGGAGCAGCCACTGCACTCCAGTCTGGGCAACAGAGTGAGACTCCAACTCAAAAAATAAAAAATAAAAATAAATTTAAAAATAAATAAATAATTAAAGTAAGACACAATTGTGCTTACAAAAGTAAGTTAATATGTTAAGTTTCGAACTTTTCACCTAGCCT
Organism: Carlito syrichta; assembly: GCF_000164805.1. NCBI lineage: Eukaryota > Metazoa > Chordata > Mammalia > Primates > Tarsiidae > Carlito > Carlito syrichta. The sequence continues at coordinate 48 of NW_007033480.1, read as the reverse complement.
GAAAAGCATGTTTTTAAGCCCTCTTTTCAAAATCCTTATGCCTTCATG
>NW_007033479.1:0-804 GCF_000164805.1 Carlito syrichta | reverse complement strand
AAGCCCATAGAAACTGGTGCAACATGACTGGAGGGCACCATGGCAATGTTGCTGGGATACTTAAAAGCACCTATCCAGCACACCTACTCCTGGGATCCAGTTCTGAAAACATACCCCCTCATGTGTGAAGCAACATATGCATGGTCATTCTTTACAGCAGTATGTGTAACTGGAAATAACCTACATATTCACGAGGTTCAGATTAGTTACAATTATGGTCTATTTGTACAATAAATATGCATATTTTAACTTATCTTCTCAAAAAATATGAGAGCTCTTTGGGAATGGATATGAAAGACAACCAAATCATGTTTTACATTTTAAAAAATCAAGGTGTAGCCAGGTGTGGTGGCTCATGCCTATAATCCCAGCACTTTGGAAGGCCCAGGCAGGAAGACTGCTTGAGCCCAGGAGTTGGAGACCAGCCTGGGCAAAACAGCTAGACCTTGTCTCTAAAAACATCAAAAAATTAACCAAGTGTAATCGCATGTGCCTATAGTCCCAGCTACTCAGGAAGCTGAGGTAGGGAATCACCTGGGCCAGGAGTTCGAGGCTGCAGTGAGCCGTGATCATGCCACTACACTCCAGCCTGAGCAACAGAATATGACCCTGACTCAAAAAACAAAACAAGGCACAAAAATAATGTGTGCCGCATACATGTATGTACAGGGAGTTTACACAAGAATGCAGACGATAGCTGGAACTAGAGGGAGTGGGGGTAATTTTTTTTTTTTTTTTTTTTTTGCTGTGTACTCCATTTACACCTTATTAATTTTGTACTACAGACTTATAAAATAATTTATT
>NW_007033478.1:0-597 GCF_000164805.1 Carlito syrichta | reverse complement strand
TCTTCAGCAAAAAAAAAAAACAAAGCAGGTGGCATCACAATACCAGATTTCAAACTTTACTATAAAAGCTACAATCATCAAAAACAGCTTGGTATTGGTACAGGAACAGGGCATATAGATCAATGGAACAGAATTGAGATTCCAGAAGCAAAACCTCAATTTCTCAACGAACTCATCTTCGACAAAGCCCCCACCACCTACCAATGGGGAGAAGAGAACCTATTCCGTAAATGGTGCTGGGAAAATTGGCTGACCACATGCAGAAGATTGAAACAGGACCCCTATCTATCCCCATGCACAAAGGTTAACTCCAAATGGATCAGAGACCTAAATGTAAAACCTCAAACCATAAGAACCTTAGAAAAGGAAGGAAATACTCTCATGGAAATCGGAACTGGCATCCAATTCCTGTACAAAACCTGAAACCCACAGGTCCTAAGAGAGGAGATAGACAAATGGGACCTTATTAAACTGACATGCTACTGCAAAGCCAAAGAAACCATCAAGAGAGCAGGGAGACAGCCTACAGACTGGGAAAAAGTATTTGCCAACTCTAGGTCTGACAAAGGCTTAACATCCTGGATCTACAAGGAACTT
>NW_007033477.1:0-781 GCF_000164805.1 Carlito syrichta | reverse complement strand
CCAGTTTTTGGCTATTACATTTTGATTAGGTCCATTTTATCAATTCTTATAATTTAGGTTTCTGTGTTTCCATTTACAAATGCTACAAATATTCAGGTACAATTTATGTGTGAATATATGTTTTTCTTTCTCTTCAGTTAAATGCCTCGCTACGGAGTGGCCAAGTAATATAGTGAGTTTATTTTTCAAAGTGGTTGTCATATATTCCCACCATAGTATTCTTCCATATATTCTCTAACGCTTGGTATGATTTTGTGTGTGTGTGTGTGTGTGTGTGTGTGTGTGTGTGTGTGTGTGTGTGTGTGTGTGTGTGTGTTGGGAGTTTCACCCCATCAGCCAAGCTGGAGTGCAGTGGCACATTCACGGCCACCCCAGCATCGACCTGCTGAACTCCAGCAATCCTTCTGCCTCAGCCCTCCAAGTAGCCGGAACTACAAGCATGCACTACCATGCCGGGCTAATTTTTTTGTTATTTTATTGCAGAGATAAGGTCTTGCCAAGTTGCCCAGGCTGGTCTGAACCCGTGGCCTCAGGCAATTCATTTGCTTCCCAAAGTGCTGAGCCACCAAGCCCAGCCTTGTTTTTTTTTTTACTGAGCTGTTCATCTCATACTTGAATTATAATAGTTCTTCATGTATTCTAGATTCAAGTCCTTTATGATGTATATTTTACAAATTTTTTTCCTCAGGCTGTGACATTTCCTAACATTCTCTTTTGAAAAGAAAGTTTAATCTTTTATTAGGTCCATTTTATCAATTTGTTTTCTAATTTATGCTTTTTG
>NW_007033476.1:2851-4955 GCF_000164805.1 Carlito syrichta | reverse complement strand
CTTTCTGAAGATGAATGAGCATGTGATAAAAATTCTCCAATGAACTGCCTCTGGGAGAGGAAACTTTGTTGTGGAGAATGTGTGAGAAGTAAGCAGTAAGTGTTAAGCAAAAGTCAGATTGATGTTATCACTGAGGTTTCCCTGGAGTGGAGACAATTACTCCTTGTTTGTTTGGCTATTAATCCGGAATTGTGTGTGGGTGTGCAAGTCTTATGAAATGATTATGCCGGCTCCTTAGAGTCCAAATCAAGTGTAATAATAGAGTTTCAGTGTATATTTTAAACCAGGGTACAACGAGTTGATTTATAAATATTTTACCATGATTCATGAATTGCCTTATCGGCCAGCCGAATTTTTTGAATAAATAACATCATCCTCATGGAATTAGTTCTCTAATCCGTCAGTATATATTAATAATCTTTAAAGTACTAAGTTTCATGTGATCTCATTTTTTATCTAATCAGGATATATCTGGATTGATATAATTTGAAATTTCTAAGGCAGCCTCTTTTTGTCAATAGTTTAATTTTCCTGTTTTAAAGTTCATTTGAGGGAAAAGACATAGAAGGTGTCATCAACCCAAGCTAATTATGTCAGCTGACTAGCCAGCTAGCCAGCCAACTACCTCCTCTGCTAGTTAAGTCAGCTAGCTATACAGCTAGCTAGTTAAGTCAGCTAGCTTGTCTGCTAGCTAGTCAATTAGCTAGGTAAATCAGCTAGCCAGCTAACTCGCCAGTTATCCAGCTAGTTAAGTCTGCTGGCTAGACAGCTAGATAGCTTGTTTGCAAGCTAGTTATGTCAGCTAGATAGCCAGCTAGCTAATCAGCTAGCTAGTTAAGTCAGCTAGCAAATCAGCTAGTTACTTAGCTATCTATTTGGCTAGCAACTCAGGTAGCTGGTCAGCTAATTAGTGGGCTCGCTTGCTTTCCATCAGGTCAGCTAACTAGTTGGCTCCCTCACTTGCCAAATGGTTCACAAATTAGTCGACTCACATTGCAGCCAGCAAACAAACTAACTTTTCAGCTCGCTCGCAAGCCAACAGGACAGCTAACTAGTCGCCTAGCTTGCCAGCTGACTAGTTAAGTCAGCTCAGCAGTTGGCTCACTCACCGGTCAACTAGTTAAGGCAGCTCACCCGTTGGCTCACTCGTCAGTCATTATTTAAGTTAGCTCACCAGCGGCTCACTCCCTGGCCCACTTGTTAATTCTTCTGACCAGTCGGCTCACTTGGTAGCTGACTAAATTTTGCTGAGCAGTCAGCTCACTCACCGGTCAACAGGTTAACTCAGCTCACCAGTCGGCTCACTCACAGGCTGACTAGTTAAGTCAGCTGACCAGTTGGCTCAATCAACGGCCGACTAGTAAAGTTAGTTGACCAGTCGGCTCACTCACCAGCTGACTCATTAAGTCAGCTCAACTGTCAACTCACTCGCTGGCCAACTATTTAAGTCAGACAACTAGCCAGCCAACAAGTTAAGTCAGCTAACCAATTGGCCAACTAGTCGGCTACCTTTCAGCTGACATGTTAGCTCAGCTAACTTGTCAGCCAACTAGTTAGTCCAGCTAACTAGTCGGTGAATTAGTCGGCCGACTACTTAGGTCAGCAAACCAGCAGACAACTAGTTAACCGAGCTAACTAGTGGGCCAACTCGTCATTCAACACGTTGACTCAGCTAACTAGTCGGCCGACTAGTTGTCCAACTTGTTAAGCCAGCTAACAAGTTGGCCGAGTAGTCAGTCAACGTGTTACAAGAGCTAAGTTGTCTGCCGACTCATCAGCTACAAAGTTAAGTCACCTAGCTAACTCGTTAACCAACTAGTCAAGCCAGCTAGTTAACTCGTTTCCCAACAAGTTAAAACAGTTGGCTAACTCGTTAACCAACTCATAAGTCAGCTAGCTATCTCGTTATCCAAGTAGTTAAGTCAGTTATCTAAGTCAGCTAGCTAAATAGTGAGCTAGCTAAGTCAGCTAGCTCACTAGTTAGCTAACTATTTAAGTCAGCTACTTAAGTCTACTACTTAACAAGTTAGCTAATTATTAATCAACTAGTTATTCAGCTAGTTAAATAGTTAGCTAACTAATTCAGGTAGTTGTCAGCTAGCTA
>NW_007033476.1:0-2009 GCF_000164805.1 Carlito syrichta | reverse complement strand
AGCTAGTTAGTTAAGTCAGCTAGTTAAGTCAGCTGGCTGCTAGTAAGTCAGTTAGTAAGTCATCTGGCTAGCCACTAGTTAAGTCTGTTCACTGGCCAGCAGGTTAGCTAGGTAGTTAAGTAGTTACCTCAGCTCGCAAGCCAGTAGGCTATGTGGGTAGGTAGCTACTTAAGTCAGTTGGCTAGCCTTTAGGCTATCTAGTTATGTCAGCTCGATAAGTCAACTGGCTAATCATCTTTCAAGCTAGGTAGATACCTAGTTAAGTATGCTGGCTAGCCAGCTCGCTACATCCTCAAGTCAGCTAGTTAAATCAGCTGGGTAGTCTGCTGGATAGCTAGGTAGTTAGGCAGTTAATTCAGGTGGCTAGACAGCTGGCCAGCTAGTTAAGTCAGCTACTTTAGTCAGTTGACTATTCAGCTGCATAGCTAATTAAGTCAGCACATTAATTCAGTTGTCTAGCCAGCTGGCTAGCTTGTTAAAAATCTATTTACGTTTGATGGGCAGACAGCTGGCTCGCTAGTTATTTCAGTTAGTTAAGTCAGCTGGCAAGCTATGAAACTAGCTAGTTAAGTCAGCCAAATATGTCAGTTAGCTAGCTACTTAAGTCAGCTAGCTAGCCAGCTTGCTAGCTAGGTAGCTAGCCAGTTATGTCAGCAGTCTAGCAAGTTGGCTAGCTTGTTAAGTCACCTAGATAAGTCACCTAGTTATGTCAGTGGACTAGTCAGCTGGCTAGGTAGGTAGCTTGATAATTAAGTCAGCTGGTTAGACAACTGGTTAGCTATATATGTCACCTAGTTAATTAAGCTGGATAGCCAGCTGGCTAGCTATGTAGCAAGCTAGTTAATTCAACTGACTGGAAAGCAGGCCAGCTGGTTACGAGAGCTAGTTAAGTCAGCTGGCTAGCAAGTTATTGACCTAATCAAGTCAGTTGGCTAGCCAACTTGCTAGCTAATTAAGGCAGCTAGTAAATTCAGTTGGCTATCCAGGTTGCTAGAGTGGTAGAGAGGTAGTTAAGTCAGCTGTCTAGCCAGCTGGATAACTAGTTACATCAGCTAGTTTAGTCACCTGGCTGGCCAGCAGCCTAGGTTGTTAATCAACTAGTTAAGTCAGCTGGATAACCAGCTAGCTAGGTAGTTAAGTCACCTTGTTAAGTCTGTTGCCTAGCCAGCTTGCTAGCTCGTTGAAAAGCTAGTTAAGTCAGATGGCTAGACAGCTGGCTATCTAGTTATTTCAGCATGCTAAATCAGCTGGCTAGCTAGTTAGCTAGTTAAGTCACCTATTTATGTCAGCTAGCTAGCTAGGTAAGTCAGCTAGTTAATTGGGATAGTTAGCTAGCTAGCTAGGTAGTGTTTTCAACTATTATCATCAGCTGGCTAGCTAGGTAGCTACCTAGTTAAGTCAGCTAGTTAAGTCAGCTGGCGAGCTAGTTAAGCAAGCTAGTTAAGTCACCTGGTTAGCCAGCTGCCTAGCTGGGTAGCTAGCTAGTTAATTCAGTTGGCTAGCCAGCTGGCTAGCTAGTTAAGTCACCTAGATAAGACAGCTTGCTAGTCGGCTGGTTAGCTAGTTAGTTAGGTAGTTAAGTCAGCTGGAAAGCCAGCGGATACATAGGTAACCAGCTAGTTAAGTCAGCTGACTAGCCACCTGACTAGCTAGCGATTTCAGCTAGTTAAGTCACTTGGCTAACCACCTGTCTAGGTAGGTAGCTAACTAATTAAGTCAGGTGGCTAGCCAGCTGGCTAGCTAGTTAAGTCAGCAAGTTAAGTGAGCTGGTTATGCATCAGGCTAGCTAGGTTCCTGGCTAGTTAAGCCAGCTGGCTAGCTGGATGTCTATCTAGTTAAGTCAGCTAGTTAAGTAAGCTGGTTAGCCAGCTGGTTAGCTAGGTGCCTGGCAATTTATGCCGGCTGGTTAGCAGGCTGGTCAGGTATGTGGCCTGCTAGTTAAGCCAGCTGGCTAACCAGCTGACCAGCAGGGCGACTGGCTAGTTATGCTAGCTTGTTATCTGACTGTC
>NW_007033475.1:0-6036 GCF_000164805.1 Carlito syrichta | reverse complement strand
GAAGTAGAGGGGCAGGGTCACAGTTTGAGAAGATCTAGAGAATACCATTTACAGCCAAGTGCAGACCTTGAGGCATTTATCATATAAACATGCTGTTTGGAGTTTTACTCATGTTATTTCTTTTTTTGAGTTGGAGTCTCACTCTCCTTACCCAGTTGGAGTGCAGTGAGGTGCTCATGGCCATCACAGGCTCCAACTGGTGAACTCAGGCAATACTTGTGCTGCAGCCTTCCGAGTAGCTGGAAGATACTTTAGATGCATGCCACCATGTCCAGCTCAGAGGTAAACTGACAAATCAACCAATCCAAGCTGGGCCTGAAAATGATAAGGCCCATGACTCGTTATCACCTGGAGAACTGGCCATATACATGACCTGGCTCTATCCTCTTCCTGATGCTTTTACTCCTGAACTGGCCTCCTTCCTTCCCAGCCTGGTTCTAGTAGTCTCAATTAAGTTTTCCATCTAAGCCTGAAAGGCCTTTTGGCTAAATCAAATAATGCTAAAGCTGCTTCTAAAGAATTAAGAAAACAGTCTTCTCTATCCTCCTACAGCATACTCATAACTGGGACCTGAGTTCTGTCATTTTTTTCTTCCACCACCACTATATGCTAGAGTCCAGCATCTTAACTTTGGAAGCAAAGGCATAATGGGCCATCTACTCTTTGTTGCATCCCTGTCCTCTCTTCTACTCCCCTGAATTGGTGCAGATTTGATTGTATAGGCATATACCTTTTCATATGTTCCCTGTTCTTCAATTCACTAAAAACCTTTTTTTTTTGTTAAACCAAAACTTGTGCTTGGTACTATGAGAAAATACAGACACACCGAATGGCTCCAGCCCTCCAAAGAGCAAGACGAAGAAGGTTTTCACAGGAGTAAGGAGGTTTTGTTAAGACTACTAAATTTTACATAAGAAGATTGGAGATGCGTTCCTGGTGCCAAAACCAAGAGAAAAACAAGGAATAAATTCACCAATAACAGGGATCCTGATGAAAGAGAGGCTGAAAGGGCAATACTTAGTCAATCCACATCCTCCTAGCAAAGTCCATAGCCCACTGCATAGGACAGTGGGTATGCGACTTCTACATTTGAGCCTCACTCCTCCACACACAAAGGCGCATTTCATAAGCCCCTTCAAATATGGTGTTGTAGAGCACTAATCTGCTAAACTAAGTTTGTTTACTTTTAAATTCACTATTAAATTGTTCACTTTTCAGTACATAATCTTACAAAAGGGAAAAGGGTTTTTAAACCATGGGAGGAAGGAGACAGGTCAGAAAGAGAGAGAAAGCATATACATATGTTGCTTTTCTTTTTCTTGAAGTGGATTCACCCCATCTCCACATTTGTACAGGGTAGATTGAAATAAATTGATCTTATCTGGCACAGATTGCCACACTTTTCATGTATATTATTGTATATAGTTTTATCTGAATCTAATATATACTTTGCAAATTTGACTTTCAAATTCTGGTTTTCCAATACATTGGCTGTCCACCATTTAAGGGAATGAAACATACATAATTAATAACTAACAGGGTTTGGTAATACGGTATTAAGGCCATCATTCCAGGCCAGTAAATAACTGTTCAAACTTCCCTGTACCTTGCACCCTGGTCTGAAAACAACTGATTGAGCACAACAAATTGATGAACTAATCTCCAGCCCACAGGTAACTTGACATCTTCATTTCATTCTGCCCATTGCTCTTTTCTTTTTCTTTTTCTTTTTTTTTTGAGTTGGAGTCTCACTCTGTCACCCAGACTGGAATGCAGTGGCTGCTCCCAGCCACCGCAACCTCGACCTGCTGGGCTCCAGAGATCCTTCCGCTGCAGCCTTCCAAGTAACTGGAACTACAGGCACGTGCTACCACGCCTGGCTAATTTTTTTATTTATTGTAGAGGTGAGGTCTCACCAAGTTGCCCAAGCGGGTCTCGATCCCATGGGCTCAGGCAATCCACTCACCTCAGCCTCCCAAAGTACAGGATTACAGGCTGAGCCACCAAACCCAGCTCGCTCTTTTCTAATGTTATATTTGTGTGTGATCTACAAACTCCAATTTTGTAACACATTGGAGATTTGTTATTGGAAATTGCATCCTTCAGCAACAGCCTCCTGCTTCCTTTTCTGGTCGTGGTCCTTCCTCGGCACTTGCTCCATGACACCTTGGTGACTGTCAGTCTGGTATGGCTCCAGGTCCTTCCTTTCCTGGACACTGCTTTCAAGAGCAGACTTCACTGGATCAGGCTTAGCTTCTAGATTTCACACCCTCTTCTGTGTACCGGTCTCAAAGAGCTCAATGGAACTCATGCTGGCACAAGAACAAAGAATACAACATATTGAAGTTCAAGTGTCTCCATTATTATCTTATGGTATTCTGCAATAGAACTTCAGCTGACGTTTGAACTCCTATGTAGGTTAATTAACCAATACAGAGTCTCAAATCTCTTGACAATGGGGTCTTTGACCCACTGTGGTTTGAAGAAATAGGGAGGAACAGCAAGAAAGCAAAATGGGAAAGCTTGACAGGATTGACCTTCTTTTAAATTATGGGAAATAATGAGGAAGATATATTTGAAAGCATTAGAACACTTAACTGAGATAAAAAGCCTTCTTTACTTATTTTCACTATACCAACTTTGGATTTTCCCACTGATTTCCTACCAGTGGTGTCATTAGGCTTTACTTTGCTCTGTGTCTTGCGATCATAGGATGACCTTGTGTCATTGTTCCTTGTATCATCATGCACAACATTTCTCCTTTATGCTTATCATTCTAGTTATGAAAAGAGAATCTGTTGTTTTAAGATGACTATGATAGAATTGCATATGAAGTGGACTCATGGCTGACACTAAAGCATAGTAGAAGAGACTTGGGAAATTTAACCAACACACGTGTCTACTCTCACATAGCACACACATTATCAGAAGGCTGGTATTGCTCTGACCTCATAATTACATCCTTCAGTAACAGCCTCCTGCTTCCTTTTCTGGTCGTGGTCCTTCCTTGGCACTTGCTCCATGACACCTTGGTGACTGTCAGTCTGGTATGGCTCCAGGTCCCTCCTTTCCTGGGCACTGCCCTCAAGAGCAGACTTCACTGAAGTCTGAAATGTCACACCAACCTATCTCCTAGGAGTTGAGTTGAGTGGCTCATTGACAAGCCCACGTGGCTTTTCCTGCCTCTGTGCTGTATGGTACTCTGAGAATTTCCAACAAAAAAGATGAAGCCAAAAAGACAAAGAGACCAATTACCTCTTTAATAAAGTCTACTCCCAAGACTTGCAATTGCCTTCCATTCCAAAAATAAAAAGTGACTTGTCTCATCTTCGCTCATCAGTCATAGTCTTGGAAAAAAGATTCAGGATTACACACACTTTGAGGTAGACTGGACTTTGTCACAAACCTTTGCAGAAATATTAGACATCAACCTGGTTTCCAAGTCTTTCCTTATGACTCTCTGTGAACAGGTGGTTGTCTAATCCATTTTCATGACTGTAACCTCTTTAGGTAATCAACCTGCACTAACTTCCCCTTGAAGAGTGAAGACTCATCATTCACTCAATCATTGACTCAGCAAATAGTTTTGTGTAAAATAAAACAGAAGGATCCAAAGCAGAAGAATGGTCAGCTCACTGCACTCCAACCTGCAACAGATTGGGACCCCAACTCAAAAAAATAAAAATAAAAATAAATAAAAGAAAAGAGAGAGGGAGAAAAAGAAGCCTAGGTCCTGATGACTCCACAGCTGAATTTTTCCAAGCAGTTAAAAAACAAATAGTTTAATTCAAACTCTTCACAAAAATGGAAGAGGAGGGAATAATTCCCAACTGACTATATGAGGCCAGAATTACTCTGATAGCCAAACAAGACAGACACACACAAAGAAAAATCAAACAAAGAAAACCACAGGCAAATATCACTGATGAACACAGGCATAACAAGACTTAGCAAAAAACCAATAAGTTAAATTCAACACTATATTTTTGCATATTGTTAGAAATAGCAATTGAAATTGGATTTTGGTCTTTTCTATATTGATTAATAAAGGGGATAAGTTTCTTAATTATATTCTCTACTTTTGCAATCATATAACCTTAATTTTTTAATAGAGTAAGCACATTAAAATAATAATAAAATTGATCTTTTTGTGCTTAATATCTGGCTAAAGAAACAAAATTTCTGGCATTTAGATGAAGGTAAATACTAACTTAATTATCAGGATATTATATTTTAACTTCATTTGAGCTTAGTAGTATGTATTTCCAAAAAGTAGCTTGTTTTATCTCTTTTATTGCAGTATATAAAGTCATATTAGATAGGCATTAATTTTGGTTTTGATAAAATTTGGTTTTCTACATGTACCATGGTAATGTACATATTCATTTTTCATCATTTTCTGATGACACTCAAATATGTTTTTCAAACTTGTGGATGAACATTTGTATTGTTTAGAGTACTTAGCTATGAAACTATGATGACATAAGTATTATAGTCCATGTCTTTTCATTTCATAGAGGATGATTTCTTTCAAATGTATTCCTAAGATGCAGTTTCTATACTGTAGCACTGTTAGCACATGAACAGCTAACACCAAAGTGTTTCACAAATGTAAGGTCTAACTTATACTTCTAGCAGTATGAACATACACAATGCCTCTTTCTACATGATTTTTCCAACATTATACATTTTTTATTTTTAAAGGGTTTTTTTTTATTTTTTGGTTTCATTGTTAGAGTCAGAGTCTAACTCTGTCACCCAGACTAGATGGTCACAGACAGTGAAACCTCGAACTACTGGGCTAAGGCGAATCTTCCACCGCAGTCTTTCAAGTAGCTGGAACTACAGGCTCATGCCATCAAACCCAGCTAATTGTTTGGTTTATTGTTGAGCTCAGAAAGAAAAAAACTGAAGGTGGATCACAGGGATCAGAGTTTGACATCGAAAGGAAGACTAAAGAATGCTAACAGTGGAGGAAGTTATCAGAAATTGAGCAAAATGCAACGTAGCCACAGTGCTTGTTATGCCTTGTTATGGCACTTTTTTACCAAGTTTATGGGTGGGAGAAGACAGGCCAGCTAATTTCGTCTTGAGCAACAGCGCCATCATGAGAAAATAGTTTCATGAACATCCAAGTCGGAAATATCTATGCAAGTCTTAGCCATTGAGGAAGCAAGGGCTGAACAGAACTGGCAGAAGCCAGAGCCAGATGCAGAGATTTGGGGAAATTCTGGTGAATGAGGGACCAAGACTGAACCAACAACCTCCAAGAGGTCTCAGCACAGGAAGTAGAGGGCCAGAGTCTCAGTTTCCTCACAGTTTGAAGAGTTCTAGAGCATACAATTTGCAGTCAAGTGCAGGCCTTGAGGCATTCATCATATAAACAGGATGTTTGGAGTGGTAGGCTTCTTGTTTCTTTTATTTTTAATTTTTTTGAGTTGGAGTCTCACTCTGTCGCCTAGACTGGAGTGCAGTGGCCACTCCCAGCCACCGCAGCCTCGACCTGCTGGGCTCCGGTGATCCTTCCACCTCAGCCTTCCAAGGAGCTGTAACTACAGGCACGCCCTACCATGCCTGACTGATTTTTTGATTTACTGTAGAGAGGAGGTCTCACCAAGTTGCCCAGGTGGGTCTCGAACCCACGAGTTCAGGCAATCCACTCACCTCAGCCTCCCAAAGGCATGGGATTGCAGGCTGAGCCACCGAGCCCAGCTTTTTATTTTTGAGTTGGATTCTCACTCTTTTCGCCCAGGCTAGAGTGCAGTGAGGTGCTCATGGCCATCACAGACTCCAACTGGTGGACTCAGGCTATCCTTCTGCCTCAGACTTCCAAGTAGCTGGAAGGTACTGGAGATGCACGCCACCATGTCCGGCTCACAGGTTAACTGACAAATCAACCAATCCAAGTTGTGCCTGAAAATGATAAGGCCCACAACTAGTTATCACCTGGAGAGCTGGCCATATATAAAACCTGGCTCTATCCTCTTCCTAATGCCTTTACTCCTGGATTGGCCTCCTACGCTCCCAGTTAGGTTC
>NW_007033474.1:0-897 GCF_000164805.1 Carlito syrichta | reverse complement strand
ACACCCCGTGAAACAGTCTCACTCTTTCACCCATGCTGGCATGCAGTGGCATGATCACAGCTCATTCCGGCCTTGAACTCTTGGGTTTAAGCAATCCTCCCTCTCAGCCTCCCAAAGTGTTGGGATTACAGGGCCATTGCACCTGGCTCTTTTGCTAAATACTTACCTAGCTTGTGATTTTCTTTTTCACTCTCATTAAAGGGTGAGTCTTTAAATCTTATTTTCTCAAAATTCTTTATCTTAAAATGCTGCTGTAAAACCTTGGACTTTAAAAAGTTGTAAAGGTTCTAGTTAAGAGATTAGTAATGATGAAAGGAAGGATAACAGGCCAAGAGTACGTGGACAGAGAGCATCACGTGGCTTATTCTGCTTCAAATAATGCTGGTGGCATTTGCAGCAATGCTTCTACAATGACTGAGCAAAACCGGTTTATTCCCTGGGAAGTGATGCAGACCACAAGGCCAGTGCTTTTGCTTAACTCTTGGGTACTCCATGGCTGTCTCCTGCATGATGTTCATAAGAACTTAGAAATGGATACTTAACTTATGAATAATAGTTCTCTGAATAGACCAGTAGTTCAAAAATGGGCAAGAGTTTAGCTTTCCATTTAAAAAAGGAAAGTTGATTAGGATTCCTCTGTTTCCTTTCATTACTGAAGGTGTCAGATGATTCTTTAAGTGAAACCCCAATTTTCTCTTGTCTGATGAAGCTGGTATAAGTGGAAGTGTTTTGACATTGACTTTGACATAAAAGAATTGTTGAATCAAACTCTTTAATCTCAGTGCCAGGCCTTGGACTCATTCTTGAGTTTATGTACAGGACTCTTTTTTGTACACCTGTGACCTCACTAGAGCCACTTCTGGTGTTATATCTTGACTTAGTAGACACAAACACGGC
>NW_007033473.1:0-738 GCF_000164805.1 Carlito syrichta | reverse complement strand
CTATTAAAGCAGCCATTGAGTATTTCCCTGTCTCTTCATCTTCTATCTCATAGTGCCTTACTTTGAAAGAGTCTAGGCAAGAAGTTTCCTGTGATGAAAAAAAGTTAGCTTCTCACTACAAGGCTCTAATGATTCCCCTCACTGCCACTGCACAATGCAGCATTTAGTATCAGGGCCAAGGACACTGGAAGCCAGCCTGTGGAGCCTTCCCACAGCCTCCCTAGAACCCATTGTGTTGAGGGGCAGACTGATCCTTCATGACCTTAGCCTGTCCTTTCTCATCTATGTATATCTATTATGCGTCCATTAAAAAAAAAAACCCAACTCTGGTCAAGCCGGCCTCAGAAGGACTGTCCCAGAATGCATTTCCCCAACAATCTAGTGGAATGGGCCTGTCCACCAGATTTTGTTTTCATTTCTTTCTTTGTTTTTGTTTTGCATACAGATAGCTGTATGTATTTGCCCCTTCTTCTGGGGGTGGGATGGGAGGGAGTGGACTGCTCCCTGCAGAATTTCCACAAACATATGCAGATTTGTACTCCTAATAATGTGACTGACTCCCAGCAGGCACTCAAGATAGGTTTGCTAAACTGGATACTAAACAATAGCGGAAGCCTCTTTAAGAAAACATTCTATTTACAACAGTGGGTGCATCAGCCCTCTGGAGCCAGGTCTGCTGACATCTATTTCCACACAAGCATTCTTCTGACCATCCTGGCTCCAAAGTGCCCTGCCCTC
>NW_007033472.1:0-1669 GCF_000164805.1 Carlito syrichta | reverse complement strand
CTGTGTGATACATGAATCTTACCGACTAGCTCTTATGTAATTGTGGGTTATGTCTATCTTCCCTTCTAAATGTGAGCTCTTTGAGGATTGGGACCATCTTTTATATTTTAATATTTTCAGTACAGTGTCTGGTACATAGTAGGTGCTCAATAAATGCTTGAAGTGCATTGAACTGACTTCCAGGCAGAGGAAGCGGCTCACACCAAGACAAAAGGTACATTCCACTGTGGTGCCTGCTTGCAAGGTAGGGGGATATCCTGAGAGGTTTCATCCCTGCTGTGAGAGCAGAGGAGGCTTGAGCCCCTGGAAAAGGAATTTGAGCAAGTGTGTGGGAGGGTGGGAGGAAGCAGAGAAGCCATGGAGAGTAATTCAGTCACTGTGGACTTTGATGAGCAGTAGAGCCAGGGTGGAGTTTCCCAGGGGCAATGAGACAGGTGTTCAGCAAGAAAACCTGGGGCAGAACTTCGGTGTTAAAAGCACCCTTAGAAATGACCTGATAGGATTCCCAACATGTGAAATTGATATGTGTGGGGCTGGGGTGGGAGGGCAGGATAGATGACCAACATACCAACATGAGATGGTCTGGTATAACATGCTAATACCTCAGGGGAAAAAGCAATTGCAAGTCAGGGTAAAAAAAACCCAGGGAAGAGTTCTGATTGACCTGGCTGAGTCTGACGCCCATCCCTTCTACTAATCACAGAGTCCCATGCTTCCTTCTGCACCAGTTACCAGAAGAGGTGAAGAAAGCCTGCTGGGAAGACAAAACTATGTATTCTGCTCTTCCTAACCATCTCCGTCAGTCTGGAGCCAGTCTCTGTGTCTTGTTTTTCGCACATAGTTTTGCAAAGATCGTATCCTGGAGGGATCATATGGTGTTCTAAGGGGCCATAACATGCTGCAGGCAAGAAGGATGTGGGATATTCTGAAACAACTGGCTCAAAAAGCAGAAGGAACACAGTCAAACTCAGAATGCATTCTGGGCATTCAAGCTGTTATACCTTGAGGCAGTGGTTCTCAAAGTGTGGCCTGGGGATCCCCAGGCAATTCGGAGATTCTTTCAGTGGGTCCTCAAGGTCAAAAGTATTTTCTTTTTTTTAAAATTAATCAGTATTTTTTATTATGGTTTTGTGGGGTACAGTTAAGGGTTAGGTGTACAATTATGTTTCATTCAGGCACCCTGTTGATAAGAGGTGTTTCCCCATCCCCAGACAGATATTTGCTATTGTTAATCCCATTCCCCTCCCCACCATAGTTTCCCAGTACTGTCAGTCATTTTCTTATAGTATTACATTGGATGTTCAAGGTCCATTATATGAGTAAGAACATGTGATACTCGGATCTTTGTTTCTGTGAGAGGTCACTCAGTATTATAGACTCTAGTTCCATCCAGGTTGCTGTGAAATTCATGATTTTGTTCTTTTTTATGGCTGCATAGTATTCCATCGTATATATGTACCACATTTTTTAAATCTAGTCCTCTTTTGATGGGCAGCATGGTTGTTTCCAGGTTCTTGCTATTGTGAACAATGCTGCGATAAACATACGTGTGCAGGTATCTTTTTTATAGAGTGATTTGTGTTCTTCAAGTATATTCCAGTACGGGGATTGCATGTTCATATGGGAAGGTCAATTTTTAGAGCTTTAGGAATCGCCACACTGCTTTCCA
>NW_007033471.1:0-5202 GCF_000164805.1 Carlito syrichta | reverse complement strand
GTCTCATAATCCTTGCCATAAGAGTGCCATCTGATACTGCTTGCCTTAGTAGTGCCATCTGATAATCCTTGCTTATTAGTGCCATCTGATACTCCTTGCCATAAAAGTGCCACCTGATACTCCATGCCTTATTATTGCCATCTGATTCATCTTTCCTTATTAGTGCCATCTGACACTCCTTGCCTTATTAATGCCGTCTGAAACTGCTTGAGATATTAGTGCCATCTGATATTTTTGCCTTATTATTGCCGTCTGATACTACTTGCCTTATTAGTGCCGTCTGATACTACTTGCCTTATTAATGCCGTCTGATACTCCTTGCCTTCTTAATGCCTTGTGATACTACTTGCCTTCTTAGTGTCGTATGATACTATTTGCCTTCTTAGTGTGGTCTGATATTCGTTGCCTTCGTAGTGTCGTCTGATACTCCTTGCCTTCTTAGTGTCGTCTGATACTACTTGCCTTCTTAGTGTCGTCTTATAATACTTGAGTTGCTTATGCCGTCTGATAATACTTTCCTTATTAGTGCCGTCTGATACTACTTTCCTTATTAGTGCCGTGTGATACTATTTGCCTTGTTAGTGCCATCTGATACTACTTGCCTTAATCTTGCCGTCTCATACTCCTTGCCTTATATTTGCCGTCTGATACTCCTTGATTTAATATTGCCATCTGATACTCCTTGTCTTAGTTGTGCCGTCTGATACTCCTGGCCTTATTAGTGCCGTATGATACTACTTGCCTTCTTAGTGCCTTGTGATACTACATGCCTTCTTAGGGTCGTATGATACTACTTGCCTTCTTAGTGTGGTGTGATATTCCTTACCTTCTTAGTGTCGTTTGATACTCCTTGCCTTCTTAGTGTCGTCTGATACTAGCCTTCTTATTGTTGTCTTATACTACTTGCATTGTGAGTGCCGTCTGATACTACTTGGATTGTTAGTGCCGTCTGATACTACTTTCCTTATTAGTGCCGCCTGGTCCTCCTTGCCTTATTAGTGGCGCCTGATCTTACTTCCCTTCGTATTGCCTTCTGATACTAGTTGCCTACTTAGTGCCGTCTGATACTACTTGTCTTCTTAGTGCCGTCTGATACTACTTGCCTCCATAGTGCCCTCTGATACTTCTTGCCTTCTTAGTGCCATCTGGTACTACTTGCCTTCATAATTCTGTCTGATACTACTAGCCTTCTTAGTGCCGTCTGATACTACTTGCTTTCTTAGTGCTGTCTGATACTACTTGCCTTCTTAGTGCTGTCAGATACAACTTGCAATCTTAGTGTCGTCTGATACTACTTGCCTTCTTAGTGCCATATGATACTACTTGCCTTATTAGTGTCCTCTGATACTATTGACTTCTTTGTGCCTTCTGATACTAATTGCCTTGTTAGTGCTGTCTGATTTTACTTGCCTTGTTAGTGCTGTCTGATACTACTTGCCATGCAAGTGTCATCTGACACTACTTGCCTTCTAAGAGCCGTCTGATACTACTTGCCTTCTTAGTGCCGTCTGACGCTACTTGCACCCTTACTGTCATCTGATATTACTTGCCTTCTTATTGTCGTCTGATAATACTTGTCTTCTTAGTGTTGTCTGACACTACTTACCTTCTTAGTGTCATCTGATACTACTAACCTTCTTAGTGTCATCTGATACTACTTGCCATCTTAGTGTCATCCGATACTACTTGCCTTCTTAGTGTCGTCTGATACTACTTGCCTTCTTTGTGTCTTCTGATACTACTTGCCTTCTATATGTCGTCTGATACTGCTTTCATTTTTAATGTTGTCTGATACTACTTCCTTGTTCGTGCCTTGTGATACTACTTGCCTTATTAGTGCCGTCTGATACTATTTGCACTGTTAATGCCGTCTGATATTACTTCCGTTGTTAGTGCCGTGTCATAATACTTGCCTTGTTTGTGCCGTATGAACCTACTTGCCTTAATCGTGCCATCTGATACTCCTTGCTTTATTATTGCCGTCTGATATTCCTTGCCTTATGAGTGCCGTTTGATACTCCTTGCCTTAGTAGTGCCGTCTGATAATTTTTGCCTTATTAGTGCCATCTGATACTCCTTGCCATATAAGTGCCATCTGATACTCCATGCCTTATTGCCGTCTGATTCATCTTTCCTTCTTAGTGCCGTCTGATACTCCTTGCCTTATTAATGCTGTCTGAAACTACTTGCATTATTAGTGCCGTCTGATCCTTTTTGCCTTATTATTGCCGTCTGATACTACTTGCCTTATTAGTGCCGTCTGATACTACTTGCCTTATCAGTGCCCTCTGATACTACTTGCCTTCTTAATGCCTTGTGATACTACTTGCCTTCTTAGTGTGGTCTGATATTCGTTGCCTTCTTAGTGTCGTCTGATACTCCTTGCCTTCTTAGTGTCGTCTGATACTACTTGCCTTCTTAGTGTTGTCTTATATTACTTGAGTTGATAGTGCCGTCTGATAATACTTGCATTATTAGTGCCATCTGATACTACTTTCCTTATTAGTGCCGTCTGATACTTCTTGCCTTGTTAGTGCCGTCTGATACTACTTGCCTTATTAGTGCCGTCTGATTCTACTTGCCTTATAATTGCCGCATTATACTCCGTGCCTTTTTAGTGCTGTCTGATAATCCGTGCCTTATTAGTGCCGTCTGATACTCCTTGCTTTATTAGTGCCGTGTGATACTCCTTGACTTACTAGTGCATTCTGATACTCCTTGCCTTATTATTGCCGTCTGATACTCCTTCCCTTATCACTGCCGTCTGATACTACATGCCTTATTAGTGCCGTCTGATAATACTTGCCTTATTAGTGCCATCTGATACTGCTTGCCTTATTAGTGCCGTCTGATCCTCCTTGCCTTAGTAGTGCATTCTGTTACTCCTGGCCTTATTAGTACCGTCTGATACTCCTTGTCTTATAAGTTCCGTCTGATCCTACTTGCCTTAATAGTGCAGTCTGATACTCCTGGACATATTATTGCCATCTGATTCTCCTGGCTTTATTAGTTCCGTCTGATACTAATTGCCTTATTAGTGCCATTTGTTCCTACTTGCCTTATTAATGCCGTCTGTTTTTAATACTCCTTATTAGTTCCGTGTGATCCTACTTGCCTTATTAGTACCATCTGATCCTAATTGCCTTATTAGTGCCGTCTGATCCTACTTGCCTTATTAGTTCCGCCTGATCTTACTTCCCTTCTTAGTGCCGTCTGATACTACTTGTCTTCTTAGTGCCGTCTGATACTACTTGCCTCCATAGTGCCCTCTGATACCATTGCCTTCTTAGTGCCGTCTGATACTACTTGCCTTCATAATTCCGTCTGATACTACTTGCCTTCTTAGTGCCGTCTGATACTACTTGCTTTCTTAGTGCCATCTGATACTACTTGCCTTCTTAGTGCAGTCAGATACAACTTGCAATCTTAGTGTCGTCTGATACTACTTGCCTTCTTAGTGCCATCTGATACTACTTGCCTTCTTAGTGTCATCTGAAACTATTGACTTCTTTGTGCCTTCTGATACTAATTGCCTTATTAGTGCTGTCTGATATTACTTGCCTTGTTATTGCCGTCTGATACTACTTGCCTTGTTAATGCTGTCTGATACTACTTGCCATGCTAGTGTCATCTGACACTATTGACTTCTTAGTGTCGTCTAACATTACTTGCCTTCTCTCTGTCGTCTGATACTACTTGCCTTCTTTATGTCGTCTGATTCTACTTGCCTTAGTGTTATCTGATACTACTTGCCTTGTTAGTGCCGTCTGATAATACTTGCCTTATTAATGCCGTCTGATCCTAATTGCCTTATTAGTGCCGTCCGATCCTACTTGCCTTATTAGTTCCGTCTGAGGCTAATTGCCTTATTAGTGCCGTCTGATCCTCCTTGCCTTATTAATTCCATTTGATCCTACTTGCCTTATTAGTGCCTTCTGATACTACATGCCTTATTGGTGCTGCCTGGTCCTACTTGCCTTATTAGTGCCACCTGAACTTACTTGGGTTAATAGTGCCACCTGATCCTACTTCCCCAATTAGTGTCATCGGATACTAATATCCTTATTACTGCCGCCTAATACTACTTGCCTTGTTAGTGCCATCTGATAATACTTGCTTTATTAATGCCGTCTGATCTTACTTGCCATATTAGTGCTGCCTGAACCTACTTGCCTTAAATGTGCCGCCTGATCCTACTTCCCTTCTTAGTGCAGTCTAATACTACTTGCTTAATTAGTGCCGTCTGATACTACTTGCCTTCTCAGTGCCATCTGATACTACTGCTCTTCTTAGTGCCGTCTCATACTACTTGCGTTCTTAGTGCCGTCTCATACTACTTGTCTTCTTAGTGCCGTCTGATACTACTTGCCTTGTTAGTGCCGTCTGATAATACTTGCTTTATTAATGCCGTCTGATCTTACTTGCCGTATTAGTGCTGCCTGAACCTACTTGCCTTAAATGTGCCTCCTGATCCTACTTCCCTTCTTAGTGCAGTCTAATACTACTTGCTTAATTAGTGCCATCTGATACTACTTGCCTTCTCAGTGCCGTCTGATACTACTGCTCTTCTTAGTGCCGTCTCATACTACTTGCCTTTCATAGTGCCGTCTCATACTACTTGCCTTCTTAGTGCCGTCTGATACTACTTGCACTCTTACTGTCATCTAATATTACTTGCCTTCTTATTTTCATCTGATAATACTTGCCTTCTTAGTGTTGTCTGACACTACTTGCCTTCTTAGTGTCATCTGATACTACTTACCTTCTTAGTTTCGTCTGATACTACTTGCCATCTTAGTGTCTCCGATACTACTGGCCTTCTTAGTGTCGTCTGATACTACTTGCCTTCTTTGTGTCATCTGATACTAATTGCCTTCTTTATGTCGTCTGTAACTGCTTGCATTTTTAATGTTGTCTGATACTACTTGCCTTGTTAGTGCTGTGTGATACTACTTGCCTTATTAGTGGCGTCTGATACTACTTGTCCTGTTAGTGCTATCTGATACTACTTGCGTTGTTAGTGCCGTCTCTTAATACTTGCCTTGTTTATGCCATTTGAAACTACTTGCCTTAATCATGCCATCTGATACTCCTTACCACATTATTGCCGTCTGATAATCCTTGCCTTAAGAGTGCCGTCTGATACTCCTTGCCTTAGTAGTGCCATCTGATAATCCTTGCCTTATTAATGCCATCTGAAAC
>NW_007033470.1:0-906 GCF_000164805.1 Carlito syrichta | reverse complement strand
GACTCATGGAACGGCAATGCCATCAGAATGTGGTGTCAACGCATCAAACATTCAGGGAACAATGCAGCAGAGAAAACATGACATTTTCTAAAACGAACTGTGTGAGTGGAATATTGTTTTGCCCAAAAACTGACCCTTGAAGTGTGTGGATGTGGAAAATTGAGGCAAGGGGCTCTTCCTCCATCCTTCCCTGCTGGTCACTTAACAGGTGTCTTGAGACATACAGGAGAGGATATGTGTCCTGAAAACAAAAGTAGCATCCTCGTCGACTGCCTTTTTTGAGTTTATTATCAAAATACACCCCTCACCAACAGATGCCTCAAATATTTATGAGAAAAAAGTGGGTATGTTCACTTGAGTTAACACAAAGACAGAAGGAATTATCGCAGGGTGGAGGACAAAGGTGATTGGATAGAAAGCCATACATACTACCTCAGGGCCACCTATCCTGTGGCAGAAAAGAGGGGGTCTGTGAAGTTTGGAAGGGTGGAGGCTGAGGGGGATGTGCCTAGTTGGGATGGGATGAGACCCTGCAGAGCAGAGCCCACCCATGGGCTGCTCTGCTTGGAGACCCCAGAGCAAGTACCAAGCCCAGGGGTTTGGGCATGTTGTAAGGTGGAGGATCCCAGGACCTTTCGTGCAGAGGGTCTTAGGGTAATCGATGTTCCTGTGTCTGTGCGTCCCTGAGCTCAGCACATGGTGCCTGCTGCTCAACAAATGATTACTGACTCTGTGTCCACAGAAAGGCCAAACAAGTCACTTTTTAGAGCGAGGCAGTGACCAGCATATTATTTTAGAAAAGCTAGTCTTAAAAAATGTATTTCAAAGGACGACAGTGTTTTTAAAGTCTAATTTAAACTTTTAAGTTCTTCACAGATGTTTGCTGGAATCATTTTCTAAAATAGA
>NW_007033469.1:0-735 GCF_000164805.1 Carlito syrichta | reverse complement strand
TGTCTTTTTTATTTTTTATTTTTATTTTTTTGCATTTTCTTTTTTTTATTTTAAAGATGTGGGGTACAATTCAGTCTATTTTTAATTTTTTAGTTCAGGTGATTTATCCTTTAAGCTCCCTCAACCAGGAAATTCCCCTTGAAGTTAGTTTCCTTGTTGAATCTTTAAACTTCATGCAAGTTCTTTGTGAAGCATCTGAGCAACTAATTTTGACTTGAAAACATTTAAAATGGACTGTTCTATCCATTTTAACTAAATTATAAACCTGTCTTCTTTTATTCTTCTCCCCTTCAGGGTCTTATTCTTTTTTTTTTTTTTTGAGTTGGAGTCTCACTCTGTCGCCCAGGCTGGAGTCCAGTGGCACGCTTATGGCCACCCAGTGTCGACCTCTTGGGCTCCGCGATCCTTCCGCCTTAGCTTTTCAAGTAGCTGGAACTACAGGTGCATACTACCACACCGGGCTAATTTTTTATTTATTGTAGGGACGAGGTCTCTCCAAGTTGCCTGGGCTGATCTTGAACCCACGGGTTCAGGCAATCCACTTGCCTCATTCTCCCAAAGTGCTGGGATTATAGGCCTGAGCCACTGCACCTGGCCTCAGGGTCTTATTTTATATGTTCTACACATCAAATGTCTCATGAAGACGTTCTGTTTTCTCTGTTCTCACTGCCCTGGAAGAGGCTCTTCTGGCCTCTGCCTGCAATACTGCAACAGCCACCTAATTTGTCTCTCTGC
>NW_007033468.1:0-740 GCF_000164805.1 Carlito syrichta | reverse complement strand
AAAACTCAGCCGGGCGGGGTAGGGCATGCCTGTAATTCCGGCTACTCGGAAGGCTGAGGCGGAAGGATCGCTGGAGCAAAAGTTAGAAAATCAAAAATAATAATTATATCAGTGATCAGCACCAAGACAGAACTTTTTTGCATTTAGGGCCTGACTGGTTATCTTTAAATATAACCTGTATATTAGAGAACCAAAATAACACCTTATTTGACTTAAAAAAAACCCAAAACATACAAAGATCTAGAAACAGTGAGGGATACCCATTTTAAAAATAATAAAATCAATCATACTTGTTTTTTAATTAATGTAACATTTGCAGAATATATTTGTTCATCACTTTTCTTTCTCTTTAGTTCGTTTTATACAATTCAGATTGGTCCATTTTTGTCAATCAGTTGTCACACTAAAGTAAATAAATGTGTTGCATTATGCAGGTTTGCTGTAATGAATCCAAACCATTAGAGCTAGATCTAGTAGCTCCAACAATCTCACTAGCAACTAATTCCTTAGCCAGATGAGACGTGTGTGTGTGTGTGTGTGTGTGTGTGTGTGTGTGTGTGTGTGTGTGTGTACAAGTTTGCCAGAGCGTGTAAGAGAGTACAACCCAGAGAGGGGCAAGACAAAATAGTATACACGATGGTCCAACTAAACCTTAAAAGACTTGTGCAGTCAGACACTGAATTATCCTGACAATAAACCTGAGGCTGGGCAATGGGGAAATTAGGGAATTTGTCACCATG
>NW_007033467.1:0-790 GCF_000164805.1 Carlito syrichta | reverse complement strand
ATAATAAATTAATAAAACAAATATTTTAAATGAATAACATATGGGCTCTTTATAAATATGAATTGTCTCTGCTTTGTTATGGTAATCAAACATGCTTATTACTTCAGTCATTTGACAGTGCTCTCAAATGAATCACCTTACTATAATTGTTCTCATTTTTAGACATATGTCTTTTCATTAGATGTAAGTGTTCATTTCTTAGGCATGAATATTTATTTTAAGCAGGCAGAGTGGAAAATATCAACAACATAAGATTAGGGTCAATAGACAAGTGGAGTTCTTAAAACAGATTAATATATCTTGAATATGCTGTCATGGTTTTAAGCTTCATTTTCTCATTTGTGTGGTTGAGGGAAAGATATATGTTTAACTTGTTTTGAAGATCAAATGAGGTAATGTATTTGAAAAAAACAGAGTACTATTTACATACAATTATTATTATATTCAGGAAGTAACTTAGATCAATAATCCAGCAGGAGAGACATTTATGTTTTCAGATACTCAAGACAAATAAACATAATTACAGTGTGGGTCATAGTGTCATTTTTTCTTTACTTAACAATAACTCTATTGACCTAAACAACCACCAGAGGTGTAAGAAGACTTCACACAACTTTTTTGGTAGTTTGTTCATAAGGACAACAGTCTAATTCTTTCATAAATTTCAAACCTGGAAATTATAATTTTAAAAATACGTAAGCAACAGCTGTTCAGTTATTTGCTTATGCATAGAGTTTTACTCTAAAGAATGATTCCACCCAATTTCAAATAATTATGTTAGGATATGGTG
>NW_007033466.1:0-3939 GCF_000164805.1 Carlito syrichta | reverse complement strand
GCAGAACCTGCCTCGGGCCGCCCCGCAGCCCTGCAGCCCCGCAGCCCCGCAGCCCCCCAACCCCGCGGTGAGCAGGCAAGGGCCGATCAGCCGCTTCTCCCCTCCACGCCCCGGCTGCCCTCTCCTGGCTCCAGAACCTTCGCCCATCAGGGTCCCTAGACCCCTTCCTCCGTCCAGGCGGTCTCCGAAGCCGCATCTTCCACCCGCCCCGAGTGGGAGCGGGCCAGCGCCGGATCATCCTCCCTGATCCGAGCTGAAGCCCCCTCCTGCCGTTGCTCCCTTCCTGCGCGTCAGTCTGGAGCTCCCCCCCCAACCTCGCCAAGTGGCTGGGGCTGTGCTTGGGGAGACCGATCATTACCGCCTGCTGGGGTCGGCGCTATCTTGCGCCCTTCTTGGTGCCTTGAAGGGAGAACCGGAGGCAGGAAGGGTATGTGGCCGAAGGGACCTGGGGGAACCTGTCTCCCTACCACCAAGGCGGATGGAAGGCAACGCTGGAGGGTCCTCTGGGACTGGATACCGCATTCCTCACGGGGGTTGAGGGGTGAGCAAGCGAAGTGCTAGGAAAGCGGTGAGGTAGCGGCCAGCGTAGAATGCCCCCTTTGGTGATACATTCAGGATTGTTCAGAAGAGCGTCGTCTCTCGGTTTTCCGCGGCGCAGAGGGGCTGGGCTAGGACTACCTGGGCTTTGAGAGGAAACGACCAACGGGGTCGGAGGGAGAAACGCGCTGGCCTCCCCAGGCTGAAGCCTAGACCCCTGCTGGCCGCTTTAAAGGCACAGGCCCCTCTCCAGCTGCAGAGGTGGGGTAGGGGCCGCATCCTCAGCGAGAACTTGGCGGGTTGAAGGGGGATCAGAGGGAATTCAGGAGTCAATGGATTGAGCTAGACCCCCCGGTGGGAGCTCAGCCAGAAGCGGATTGCGTGTCATGTGGAGCTGAGGAGTGGAGCCTCACCCTGGCCAGAGCTCAAGCCGCCTTTGAGAGATCCTGGGGATCGGGTGGTGGACACCCGCTAAATCTTCAGATCATTTTAATGCTTTTTAGTGCAGGTGTGTCAGACTCTCTTTCTTTATCTCCCCTGGCATTACAATGTCCCACAAGACCGCCCACCCCCCACAACCCCCAAAGATACAACATTTGGCTTTTCCTGTGAGCAGCCCTGGGATGGGGGCATGGCTAGGAGATGGGAAGGGGCTAGACATGGTGTGTGGAGAGCAGCCTGCCCTAGGACTGCAATTGGCCAGGCAAGTATCCTGAAGGTCAGACTAGGACCTTTTAGGTGGCTGTGGGCTTCTGAAGAGTTTGGGCTTTGGGGGACCAGGTAGCACCTAGGTTTTTCTCAGGAGGCCCCAATTAAATGAGTTTGGTGCTAGGTGTGGAGTCTTGATGGCATCTCCAGTCCCAGACTGAATCTGGAACTCCCGACCCTCACCAACCTTGGGGAGGGCAGGCAGAGGCATTGGTCTGGACATAGCCACATGTGGACATACAAATTAGAGACAGAACTCACTGGGGTGGGTCCTGGGTCAGATCTTCCAATCAATCTGTCAACAAGTGTGTAAGGGATGATGAGCAGGGAGGCAAACTTGGTCCCTTCCCTCCTCTGCTATCAGTGGCTCATCTAGCTGGGTGTCTGGGACAAGATTTCTGGAAGTCTGTTTTCCCCTCGGTGGGTGAGAGAAGGTGTCTGTGGGAGCCTCTGGAAGGATTATTTCCTGTACGCCAAGGATTAATTCAGGCTACAGTGTGCATAAGGCCCTGTTTTATGTAAGGTTCAGACTAGGAGGGGGTTGATTGTAGAAATAATTTGGAACCCATTGTTTTTCATATGGCCACCTCTCTCTGTCAGGCTTTGACTTTGGGACACTTCCTCAATGTGTATTGAATAAATAAACACACACAACAGGAGTTTACAGGTCAGTATATATAGCTGAGAGGCTAGGAAAAACAGGAGCTAAGGCCTCAATATGATTTTCCTCCTGAGGACAGGGCTTAGGCTTGAGTGTCCCAGGTTGCCAGTCTCCCAGGGACAAACACTTCATTGACCTAAGGCTGGCACTGATTGAGTGGAGGACACCTTGTGCTGTTTGCCAGAGGGCAGAACCAAGATGTGCCAAGCTCAGAGCACAAGCTCAGCTCAGTGCCAGGAAGGCTTTGCTTATCTGGGACCCGCTCACCATAGACCTGACCCTTGGGGTGACAATGAGTTTCCTATCCTGGGCAGGTGTGTGAGCAGAGGTCTAATGCCACAGACAGGGGCTCCCTGGGGACTCTCCACCCTGGAAGGGCTAGAACCCTGGGCCACTTCTGAACAGAAGGCTCTCAGATTCTAGAGTCTGAGTGGATTGGGCTTAGTGGTCCAGCTGCCTGGCAACATGGAGACTGGAAACTCCTCAGCTGCGACATGTTTGTACCAAGCTCTGGATGCCGTCAGAGACAAACGGTGACAGCCACCCCCACAGTGACACACAGAGAGGGAGTGACATAGCGAGTGACATACAGCCAGAGAGGCATGTAGTCTTCCCATGACAACTGCCAGGGAGCTGGGGGCAAAATAGAGACAAGTAACACTAGAAAGACAAGTAGACATTGAGACAAGCCCTCTCACAGATCTGGACACACCCCAAGACTCACAGATATTTGCCCAAAGAAGACCACAGGAATCTACTAATGAAAGCCCAGATGCATGTTGAATTGAGTGGAGAAAGTGTGTGTGTGTGTGTGTGTGTGTGTGTGTGTGTGTGTGTGTGTGTTACATGAGCCTAGAATAGGGGTCAGCACCCTTTTTCTGTAAAGGCCAGGTAGTAGTTATTTTAGGCTTTGTGGCCACATGCTGTGTTACAACTTCTTCCTTCTGCTGTTGTAACCTGAAAACAACAGTAGATGATACGTACACAAACGAATGTGGTCATGTTCTGATCAACTGTGTCTAAGGATGCTGAAATTGGAAATTCATACAATTTGCATGTGTCATGAAATAGAATGGTTCTTTTAATTTTTTCCAACCATTTAGAAATATAAAAGGCATTCTTTGCTCTCTGGCCATGCAAAAATAGGCAACAGGTGGAGTCCGCCTGCTGGAAGGATTTGCCAGCTCCTGAGTTATGAGGTCAGAAAGATATGGACGGTGCACTGGGCTTAGTGCTGAGTGCCTGATGTGGGTGGCTACCTTGAGTGCTTCCGTCCATTCCACCTGGGGCTCCAGGGGCCCATCTGTCTAAAGGGTCAGTATCAGGAGAGTCCCCCTGCCTGGTCTCCGCACCCTACTCCAGACCGGCCTCTGCTGTTTCTGTGTGATCAGTCCCCCACCTGGAGACAGCATTCATGACTGGAGCTCGCCAAGTACTTCCTGAGCCCCCCTTCCCATTTGCCCTCTGTGTGCAACCTGTGCCCTGAACATGATTCTTGTTTCTAGACAAACCTTGAAACTCACAGTGAATGACAAGTCCTGAAACAGCCCAGAGGAGAGAGGGCTCCTCATCTCAGGGTTGGGGTCTCTCAGAAGAGGGTGAGGTCAGAAGGGGCAGGTGCACCCAGTGAGCTTCCTGGAGGTGGTGTTAGGAGATTGGGTTGACCTTGAAGAATAGCTGGATACTCTCATTCCAGCTCTCCTCAGACTCCATCCATTGCATTAGCTGCTTTCATCTTTCCTTTCTGACAAATGGGCACCACAGAGGGGACTGAGAAGACACACACACACACACACACACACAGCTTCTTTGTAGACACCTCTTAATTCCCCAGCTTCTGGTTTAGGGCTTGTGTAGGGAACAGGCCTTGCCTTCTGTGTTTTCCTCTCCATATTGCCCCTTCCTGACATTTCCTTTCTGTCACCTTCCGGGAGGTGGGCCAGGGAGACTCCCCTCTCATTTGGATTCTGTCCCAGCCCTTTCCTCCCCAGCCCTGCTCAGGTGCCACCTCTATGCTGGATTCAGCTAAGGAT
>NW_007033465.1:0-781 GCF_000164805.1 Carlito syrichta | reverse complement strand
GAGCCCAGCCACAATATATGCTTTGAAAGGATTAACCCTTTATTAGGTATATGTCTTGGAAATGTTTTGTCCCACTCTATAAACATTGACATTTCACTCTCTATTCCCTACCCACCTTTTTTTTCTATGAAGATGCTTTTTAATTTGATGCATTTTTGTTTTTAGGGTTTTTTGCCCATGATTTTGATGGTATATTCATGAAATCATTGCCAAACCAGTTTTTGAAATATTCCCCTATATTTTCTTTCTGAAAGAACTAGAAATTGACCTTCCATAAGACCCAGCAATCCCTGTATTGGGAATGTACCCAGAGGAATTGAAATAATTCTACACAAAAGATACCTGCATATGGATGTTTGTTGTGGCTCTATTCACAATAGCAATAACATGGAACCAACCATGCTGCCCATTGAAGTTGGGCTGGATTAAAAAAATGTGGCACATATACACAATAGAATATTATGCAGTCATAATGAAGGACAAACATATGGACTTTGCAGCAACTTGGATGGATTTAGAGTCTATCATACACACTGATCTATCACACAAAGAACAGAGTACCATATGTTCTCACTCATAAGCAGACCTTGAACAATTATCATAATAATGTAAGAAAGGAGTTGACTGTAGGGGGAAATTGCCAGGGGTGGTTGGAATTGGCAGTTGAGGGAAACTGCTAAGGGAGGGAGGGGCATAATACATCAACAAGGGTACCTGCCTAAAAAACATTTTTACACCTAACCCTGAAATGTACCCCACATATTTAAAATAAATAAAAAAT
>NW_007033464.1:0-730 GCF_000164805.1 Carlito syrichta | reverse complement strand
CTCAAAATAGTAAAAGCCATCTATGAGAACCCACAGCCAACGTACTCCTAAATGGACAAAACTGGAACCATTTCCCGTGAAAATTGGAACAAGACAAGGATGCCCACTCTTACCCCTCCTGTATGATATAGTATTAGAAGTCCTGGCTAGAGCAATCAGAGAAGAGTAGGCAATCAGGGGTATCCAAATAGGAAAAGAGGAAGTCAAGCTATCTCTCTTTGCAGATGACATGATTGTATACCTTGAAAACCCAAGAGAATCTGTCAAAAACCTTCTTACATTGATAAAAGCCTTTGGCAAAGTCTCAGGATATAAAATAAATGTGCAAAAGACAATCACATTTCTTTACACCAATAATAAACAAACAGAAACCCAAATAAAAAGCACAATTCCATTCACAATAGCCACAAAAACAATGAAATACCTTGGCATCTTCCTAACCAGAAATGTGAAAGACCTTTACAATGAAAACTACAAAACACTGCTCAAAGTAATAAAAGATGACACAAACAAGTGGAAAAATATCCCATGCTCCTGGGTTGGAAGAATAAACATTGTGAAGATGTCCGTTTTACCTAAGGCAATCTACAGATTTAATGCAATGCCCATCAAATTACCAACAATATTCTTTTCAGACCTAGAAAAAACAACACAGGAATTCATATGGAAACACAAACGTCCAAGAATAGCCAGGACAATCCTCAGCAAAAAAAAAAAAAAAAAAAAAAAG
>NW_007033463.1:0-495 GCF_000164805.1 Carlito syrichta | reverse complement strand
CAAGACATAGAAGATAAAAAGATAATTCAAAAAATTCATGAAACAAAAAGCTGGTTTTTGAAAGGATAAACAAAATCGATGGTCTCCTAGCTAGAATGACTAAGAAAAAACAAAAACAAAAAACCCAAATAAACACAATCAGAAACACAAAAGATGAAGTTACTTCTGATCTTGAAGAAATACAAAGGATCATTGGAGACTACGATGTACTTGTATGGAAACAAACATGAAAACTTTAAGGAAATGGAGGACTTTCTGGCCTCACACAACTTACATAGTTAGAAACAAGAGGAAATTGACACCCTAAATATACCAATAACAATTAAGGAAATCAACTATGTAATAAGAAAACTACCCACAAAAAAATCCCTGGAACAGATGGCATTCCAGCAGAATTCTATAAGACATTCAAGGAGGAGCTGATATCAATCCTACTGAAGGTATTCAAGTCAATTGAAAAAGATGGAACTCTCTCCAAATCATTTTTCGAAGCCA
>NW_007033462.1:0-760 GCF_000164805.1 Carlito syrichta | reverse complement strand
TTAGGTGGCCTCTCAATGTAGTTTTCATTTGCATTTTTGGATGACTAATGAGGCTGAGCTTTTGACATGTCTTTGGTGGCCGCGTGTGTGTCTGTTGTTGAGAAGGGTCTGTACATATCGTTTGCTCACTTTGAAATGAGGCTGTTTGTTTTTTCCTAGTCGGCACGTGGGAGTTCCCAGCAGATCCTAGATGATCATCCTTTATCTGATGTACATTTGCAAATATCTTTTTTCCAGTCGGCGGCTTGTTTTTCTCTTGTTGGAGTCAGGGCCTCACTCTGATGACCAGAGTGGAGTAGAGTGGTACAATCATACCTGACCACAGGGTGGACCTCCTGGGCTCAGGCAATCCTCCCAGACAGCTACAAATACAAGCCTGTATCTCCATGCCCAGCTCACCGATGACATTTTGGAGATAGAGATGAGGCTGCGTGATGTTAGACAGTCGCGTCTCCAAGTCCTGGGCTCCAGCAATCTTCCGTCCTCAGTCTGCCAAAGTGCTGGACGAGAGGGGGGAGATTCCAGGCCTGGCCTACCCTTAGCAGGAGTCGTCCTGGTACGCGATGAAGTGTGCTTTGATTGCTGGGATACGCTTCCTAGCTGTCCATAGCCAACGATTTCGCTTGCTTTTCTTATGGAGCTATGAGTCTCCTTTACTTCTCACCACGAATATTCACCCCTCAACCTTGCGGAAAGCACCCTTGGATTTGTTCTTGCCACATACTCTCCTTGAACAGTAGCCAACCCTTTTAGTGGTAAT
>NW_007033461.1:0-775 GCF_000164805.1 Carlito syrichta | reverse complement strand
CAGGGACTTCCTGCTTGGTTTACTGACCTTGAAATAAACCATCTTGAAATTCTTAATAATTTTTGAACAAGGGTCCTCAAAATTTCATTTTGTACTGGGTCGTAAAAAATTATCTTGGCAGTCCTCTACACCACAAACATGGCCCACAGATTACACTTGTGTTTACAGTGTGACTGAAACATTGGCACGATTGTTTGAGAAAAAGTAGACTGTGATTATGTATACAACCCAAGAACATCCCTATAGAAAAACTCTTCCTTGTGCAATGCCCTTGGGTCCCCTCCAACTGTGGCAGCTTTTCTGTCCTCTCAACAAATCCTGCTTTCCAAAAAAAAAAAAGAGAAAGAAAACTCTCCCTTGGAGATATTGACACAAGTGCATTTTGAGAGTGCTGTAACCAGGAAGTAGTGCTGGGTTGTCCTGAGATTGAGGTTGTTCTGTTCACTGATACTGATGGCTGAATTCATTGAAGGAGGTGAGCTTATCAGATGGGCTTAGCACAGGTGCCCCAACAACCTGTCCCTTCTAAAGCTATCTACCACTTCACGGGAAGTACTACATTGCATGTTGTGATAAAGAAAATAGTATCTTTTTAAAAGAATCAAAGAGCATGTTTCTAGTTAAAATTGTGGGAAATCTATAGGCCCTTGAAACCACGATCTGTTCCTAGGCAGGATATTAAGGATGTGGAATTGTTTAAGTTCCCAAAGACTGTAATTCCTCCCATATAATTGCACTTTTTCTTTTTTGTTTGTTTGTTTTTGAGTTGGAGTCT
>NW_007033460.1:0-961 GCF_000164805.1 Carlito syrichta | reverse complement strand
CTCCCCAAGTTGCCCAGGTTTGTCTCGAACCCGCGGGCTTAAGTTGACTTCTCCCCGCAGCCTCCTCAATCGCAGGATTACAGGCTGAGTCAGGGAACCTGGCTATTTTCTGTTATGGTTTGGAGATGGAGTCTCATTCTGTCGCCCACACTGGAGTGCAGTGGCCGCTCCCGGACACCGCAGCCTCGACCCGCTGGGCTCCGCCGATCCTTCAACTTCAGCCTTCTAAGTAGCTCTAAATACCGGAGCGTGCTACCACGCCCGGCTAATTTTTGGATGTATTGTAGAGATGATTCTTGCCCGTTTCTCTTTTCTAATGTCATATTTGTGTGCGATCTGGAAACTCCAATTTCGTATCACATTGGAGATTTGTTATCAGAAGCTACATCTTTCCTTAACTGCCTCCTGCTTCCCGTTCCGGTCATGGCCCTCCCGCGGAACTTGCTCCATGACACCTGGGTGACTGACTGTCAGTCTGGTATGGCTCCAGGTCCCTCCTTTCCTGGGCACTGCTCTCAAGAGCAGCCTTCACTGGATCAGGCTTAGCTCCTAGACCTCACACCTTCTTCTGTGTAATGGTGTGAAAGAGCTCCATGGAGCTCATGCTGGCACAAGAGCAAAAGATACAACATACTCAAGTCCAAGTGTCTCTATTATTATTCTATGCTATTCTGCCATAGAAGTTCAGTCGACGTTTGAACTCCCATGTAGGATAATTAATCAGGACCCAGGCTCGAATCACTTGACAGTGGGGCCTTCGACCCATTGTGTTTGAGGAAATAGGGAGGAGCAGCAACAAAGGAAAATGGGAAAGCTTGATAGGATTGGCCTTCTTTGAAATTATGGGAAGCAATGTGGAAGATATATTTGAAAGCATTAGAACACTTCACTGAGAATAAAAGACTTCTTTAGTTCTTTTCAGTAAACCTCTTTGGATTTTCCCCCTGATTTCCATCCAGTG
>NW_007033459.1:0-820 GCF_000164805.1 Carlito syrichta | reverse complement strand
TGTGTGTTAATTACCTTATTTTCAGCCAGCATCTTGACCATCTCCGAATTCAGGCCTTGCGAAAAATCTGCAGCTGTGTATGAAGGGGGTGATTATTGAAATGCTCTTTTCGGACTTCCTCATCTTTGAGAGAGCCTGTCATCCATCTCATGCGCCATTTAACACACATACAGCCCCTAGTACGCAGAAGGCATTTCATAAGTGGTGCTGTTACTGTTGTTTGTTACAACCGTTTTCATCCATGTCAATGCAACTCCTTGATTCTTTGCAACTTGATGATTTCGAACCTAAGACTATCATGTCTAATTTTTTTTCTGCTTAATTAATATACAAGGCGTTTGCTGTCCCAAAGCTGGACCCATCAGCCTTACTCTCCCTAGAGAGTAAGAACTAGCCAATAAAGATGTTGGACTTTTGGGTTGTTGTCTGCCCCCAGCTGGCTATAGGGGTGTCTTCTCTGTATAGCCAAAACCTAAAGGGGTGCCTGGAAAACAGGCACTGCACAGGGGTTCTCCGTGTCATTCTACATTAGAGAAAGCTTTGCTGGGAAAGGGTGGGATCCAGTCAGTCCCTCCATTCTCACTTGTCAGTAAACGTGTTGAGACTTGAAGATATTTAGTTAGATCGCAAGAGCCTTTGGTACTGACTGGGCCTCTTTGGATGCAAAGAGGGTGACCCTCTTCCTGAGTGAAGGGTAGAGGGCAGTGACATAAAGGAAGAGAAAACAGAAGCCAGGAAACTTAAGTTTTGTCCCTCTTAGTTCCATCTGTAGTATTTGTATTCAGAAATAAATCACCAAAACATCTGAGAGTCCAGTTGG
>NW_007033458.1:0-724 GCF_000164805.1 Carlito syrichta | reverse complement strand
ACCTCAAAATCGCAGGCTCTGGTGGTCCTTCCTTCCCCAGTCTCTTGAAGTGGCCGGGACAATGGACACCTCAACCCCAGACCCCCTGTTTTGATGGGTGCAGAGACAGAGTCTCCCTGCCTGGTCCAGGCTGGCCTTGGGCTCATGGGCTCAAGCCATCCTCCTACCTTGACCTCTCAGAGTGCTGGGATTCAAGGCATTGGTCATCGGGTAAGGCTTTCTGGTTCATTTTTGTTGAAGGACCGAGTCCGGGCTTGGGAACTCAGACTCATCATCCCAGCACCTTGGGACCAAGGCTAGAGACCGGCCCAAGCTGGCAGGCAGAGACCCACGTGGGCACATCAGCGAGACCCCATCTCTACCCTCCATCCCAAATGAACTCAGCGTGGTGGCACATGCTTGTCATTTCAGTTCCTGGGAAGGCCGGGTAAAGACACTCCAGAGCCCAGCGGGATGAGGCTGCGATGGCCAAGAGTGTGCCTCCACTCTCCAACCTGGGCTACAGAGTAAGACTCTGACTCAAAGAAAAAAAGGATACAAGGGAAAAAGAACAACATCCATTTGAGTATGGAGTTGGGATCACCATGAACAGACAGCGATCATTTGAGAAGGGGACATCATCATTGGGCGTAGAGTTTCCAACAGATGTTGGATCAGCAGACACTTGGGCTGTGGCTTTGGGAGGTTGAAGCAGGGGAACACTGGAGCCCGGGAGTTCGAGACC
>NW_007033457.1:0-822 GCF_000164805.1 Carlito syrichta | reverse complement strand
TTTGCAACATTAGGAGCCTTGCTATTTGAAAGACATTTAGTTATGATGTTGTTGTTATGCTGAGAGAAATGTTTTTTTTATAAATCAATATTTTTATTATGGTTTTGTGGGGTACAGTTAAGGGTTAGGTGTACAATTACGTTTCATTCAAGCACCCTGTGATAAGAGGTGTTTTCCCATCCCCAGACAGATATTTGCCACTGTTAATCTCATCCCCCTCCCCCCCCCATAGTTTCCCAGTACCGTAAGTCATTTTCTTATAGTATTACATTGGATGTTCAAGGTCCATTATATGAGTAAGAACATGCGATACTCGAATGTTTGTTTCTGTGAGAGGTCACTCAGTATTATAGACTCAAGTTCCATCCAGGTTGCTGCGAAGTTCATGATTTTGTTCTTTTTTATGGCTGCATAGTATTGCATCGTGTATATGTATCACATTTTTTAAATCCAGTCCTCTTTTGATGGGCAGCATGGTTGTTTCCAGGTTCTTGCTATTGTGAACAACGCTGCGATAAACATACGTGTGCAGGTATCTATTTTATAGAGTTATTTGAGTTCTTCAGGGTATATTCCCAGTAGGGGGATTGCGGGGTCATATGGAAGGTCGATTTTTAGAGCTTTTAGGAATCGCCACACTGCTTTCCACAGAGGTTGCACTAGTTTACACTCCCACCAACAGTGTAGAAGTGTTCCCTTTTCGCCACACCCTCTCCAGCAGCTGTTATTTTTTTGAGTTGTTGATAATTGCCATTCTGACTGGAGTTAGGTGGTATCTTAGTGTGGTTTTGATTTGCATCTCCCTGATGATTAGTGAGGTTG
>NW_007033456.1:0-360 GCF_000164805.1 Carlito syrichta | reverse complement strand
ATACCCCACTCACAACCCTCGACAGATCATCGGGACAAAAAATCAGCAATGAGATTCGGAACCTCAATGTGACTCTGGACCAAATGGACTAAATTGATACCTACAGAACACTCCATCCAAAGACCACAGAATACACATTCTACTCATCACCGCATGGAACATATTCCAAGATCGACCACATTCTCGGTCATAAATCAAGCATAAGCAAATTTAAAAAGACCGAAATTCTACCATGCACTTTCTCGGACCACAGGGGAATAAAAATAAACACTGACACCAACAAGGATCCCCCAAAACCCACAAAGACATGGACACTAAACAGCATGATGCTAAACAACTCCTAGATCAATGATGAAATCA
>NW_007033455.1:0-374 GCF_000164805.1 Carlito syrichta | reverse complement strand
TGCAATTCCAGCACTTTAGGAGGCTGAGGAGGGAGGATCACTTGAGTCCAGGAGTTCGAGACCACCCTAGTTAACATAGTGAAACCTTGTCTCTACAAAAATAATAATAATAATAATAACCTTGTCTCTACAGTAAATCTAAAACTTAGCCAGGCATGGTGGCGCACGCCTGTGGTCCAGCTACTTGGGAGGCTGAGGTGGAAGGATCCCCCGAGCCCAGCAGGTTGAGTCTGCAGTGGCCGTGAGCGTGCCACTGCACTTCAACCTCAGTGACAGTGAGATTCCGACTCCACATAAATAAATAAATAAATAAATAAATAAATAAATAAATAAATAAATAAATAAATAAAATAATTAGTTGGATGTAGTGACAC
>NW_007033454.1:0-842 GCF_000164805.1 Carlito syrichta | reverse complement strand
TGCAAGTCTAGAGTATATTTTATTTAAAAAAATATTCAATGTTTGTGATATTTTTATTCTTTTTTAAAAAGTGGAAACAAAGATAGTATTTTATTGATGTCTGAAAATTACCTTTTGTAAATCAGATGAAGGAAAATGCAAAGTTGATAAAATTTCATAATACTTAACTGAGGTAGCACAAGAGTGAAACCATTACATGGGGTGTCTTTGAAAGTGAATTGGTTTGGACATGGTTCCTTCAAAATTTTAGAAAGACACTTAACATATGTTTCTATGCACATATGCAATTTTCATATATACATGTGTGTGTATGTGTATCTCACAACTAACGACTTTGTGTCACACAGACATTGCACCAAATTATGAATAAGGTTTACGCACAGGAACACTTAGCATTTCCAGGCACACATGAGTTTTCATAAACAAAAAAAATACCTAAAGTTTACCTAATTGATGTAGCTGGTACTAACTCAGACACATCCTGAATCCTTAACTAATTTCATTGTGTTAATTTAATTAAACTAGATTTCTCTATGTTTCAGAGAATAAGATTTCGACTGGAAATTGAATGAGTCTGGAGAGAATACCCAATTGCTTCTTGAGAAGCAAGGGCTATTAATGTGATTCCTTTCTGTAAGGTGGAAGTTCTTCGGTCACTGTATGCAGATACAAACTGTGCAATTTTGAATCAGTTTATGTACATAAGAAGGAGCTGTAGACAGGGTACTGGTATGAAACAGAACTTGGAGGAAATATGCCAGATATTGTAATAAAAATCACAATGCGTAGCCAAAGTCTGTCCAAGACAGACAGGACAGTATTATGTGTAATTAAAAGTGGGA
>NW_007033453.1:0-586 GCF_000164805.1 Carlito syrichta | reverse complement strand
CCAGTTGGATAGTCACTTGAACTAACTAGCTGACAACTATCTAGCCAGCTGGCAAGCCAGCTGACTCAACCAGATGAGCTAACTAGTTAGCCAGCTGACTAGACAGCTGACGTAACTAGCTGAAATCACAAGCTAACCTGGTGACTAGCCAGTTGACTTAACTAGCTAGCTAAGTATCCTCCTGGCTTGCCAGCTGACTTATCTACTTAACTACCTAATTAACCAGCTGGCTAGCGAGTTGACTTTTCTAGGTGACTTAACTAGCTAGCCAACAGGCTTTCCAGCTGACTTAATTAGATAGCTACCCAGCTAGGCGGTTGGCTAGCCAGATGACTTAACTAGCTGACATAGCTAGCTAGCTAGCAGATTTGACTAGCTGACTTAACTTGCTAGTTACCTAGCTAGCCAGCTGACATTGCTAGTTGAAATAACCAGCTAGCACCTAGCTAGCTATCTAGCTAGCTAGCTGAGTTAACTAGCTGACTTAACTAGCTAGCAAGCTGACATTACTAGGTGACTTAACTAACTGCCTATCTAGCCAGCTCCTTTAACTAGCTGAAATAACTATCTAGCCAGCTGTCTTGCC
>NW_007033452.1:0-699 GCF_000164805.1 Carlito syrichta | reverse complement strand
TATTGGGAATATATTGGAGGAACTCAAGTCATTCTACCAAAAAGATACCTGCATTCTTATGTTTGTTGCAGCTCTATTAACAATAGCAAAAACATGAAGTCAACAATGTTGCCCATCGAAGCTGGACTGGATTTTTTTAAAAATGGGGTACATATATGTAATGGAATATTATGTAACCATAAAGAAGGACAAATATATGGACTTTGCAACAACTTGGATGGATTTGGAGTCGATCATACTCAGTGATTTATCACAGAAACAAATAACAGGGTTCCATATGTTCTCACTCATAAGCGGAACTTGAACAATTATAAAGCTATAAGAAAGCAATTGGCAGTAGTGGGAAACTGTCAAGGGAAGGGGGTGGGATTGGCAGTTGAGGGAAACTGCTAGGAGAGGGAGGGGCATACCTCATCAAAAAGAGTGTCTGCATGATCAATGTTTATATACCTAAACCTGAAAGGTAGCTCACATCTTTATAGCAAATATTAAAATTAAAAAAAAGATCAATCTGCAAGTTTCAAAACCTGCCAGACATGGGACTGGAGAAATCTAAATAGACACAAGGCACTTTCCTGGAAGTGCAACATAGTAATCGATTCACAACCTTACCCCCACATCCTCTCTTTGTGAAGTTATCAGTTATCAGTTTACAACCCCTGCTTGCTATCCACTCTTCCACTCTCTCTTTCTTATATT
>NW_007033451.1:0-329 GCF_000164805.1 Carlito syrichta | reverse complement strand
CAGGGTGACTGGCTAGTTAAGGTAGCTGGTTATCTGACTGTCTAGTCAGCCAGCTGTCTATTTAAGCTGACTGGCTAGCCAGCTTGCCAGCCTGCTAGCAAGCTAGCTGGCTGCTTAGCCTGCTAGCCAGCCAGGTAGCTAGCTAGTTAAGCCATCTGGCTAGTCATCTAGCCAACCAGGTAGCTAGCTAATAAAGTCAGCTGGCTAACCTGGTAGCCAGCCAAATATCTTTTCAGCTAGTTAAGTCAGCTAGCTAGCCAGCTATCTACTTAAGTCAGCTAGCTAGTCAGCTAACTAGTCAGTTAGCTAGTTAAGTCAGCTAGCCAACT
>NW_007033450.1:0-482 GCF_000164805.1 Carlito syrichta | reverse complement strand
GTCTGCTGACTTAACTAGCGGACATAATGTAGTAGCCAGCTGGCCAGCCAGCAGATTTAGCTAGCTAGCTACCTAGCTAGACAACTGGATATCAGGCTGACTTAACTAGCTGACTTAAATAGCTGGTCAGTTGGCTAGGCAGCTGACTTAGTTGCCTAGCTACCTAGCTAGCCAGCTGCCTAGCCAACAGACTTAACTGTCTGACTCAAGGAAGTAGCCAGTTCTCTAGTTAGCAGACCTAATCAGCTAGCTACCTAGGTAGACAGCTAGCCAGCTATCTAGCTGAGTTAACTATCTAGCTACTTAGCTAGTCAGCTGTCTAGCCAGCTGACTTAACTAGGTGACTTAACTACATAGCCAACTGGCTAGCAGACTGACTTAACTGACTAGCTACCTAGCTAGCCAGCTGACTTAACTATCTAGCTACACACGTTACTAGCTAGTGGGCTTGCCACCTGGCTAGCCAGATGGCTTAAATAGCC
>NW_007033449.1:0-1289 GCF_000164805.1 Carlito syrichta | reverse complement strand
TAATATTGAAAAATTATGTTGTCTTATAATACACTGGTTACTATTCATATGTACACACTTGATGTTATATCCTTGTCTCCAAGGCGACCTTCTGAATAGGCCTTCATAGGCCTCAGCTGTGTGGTTACATATGTTGGCTCCCAACACCTCTCTATGTTACTGGAGAGAATAAGGACATCACAAAGAGACCTTTTTTTTAATGTTCCCAATTTTTTTTGTTTTTGTTTTTTTTAATTTTTTTATTTTAAAGATATGGGGTACAAGTCAGGTTAGGTATACAAATGGTCATTATGCAGGTACCCTTGTTGATAGGTGTGCTCCCTTTTCCCTGGGCAGATTCCCATGACTGCCAATCTTGCTTCCCCTCTCCCTTCCCAGCAGTTTCCCACTACTGCCAATTCTTTTCTTATAGTATTATGATAATTGTTCAAGGTCTACTTATAAATGTGAACATGTGATACACAGTTCTTTGTTTCTGTGAAAGATCACTCAGTATTATAGACTCTAAGCCCATCCAGGTTGCTGTGAACTTCATGATTTTGTTCTTTATGGATGTGTAATATTCCATCATGTATATGTACCACATTTTTAAAATCTAGTTCTGTTTTGATGGGCAGCACGGTTGGTTCTATGTTCTTACTACTGTGAACAATGCTATGATAAACATACATGCGCAGGTATCTTTTTTATAGAGCGATTTGAGTTCTTCCAGGTATATTCCCAATAGGGGGATTGCGGGGATTTAGATCTTTTGGGAATCTCCACACTGTTTTCCACAGAGGTTACACTAGTTTATACTCCCACTAACAGTGTAGAAGTGTTCCCTTTA
Source organism: Carlito syrichta (assembly GCF_000164805.1). NCBI lineage: Eukaryota > Metazoa > Chordata > Mammalia > Primates > Tarsiidae > Carlito > Carlito syrichta. The sequence goes on along the minus strand of NW_007033449.1, from coordinate 460 downwards.
AGCCACACCCTCTCCAGCACCTGTTGTTTCTTGAGTTATTGATGATGGCCATTCTGACTGGAGTTAGGTGGTATCCGAGTGAGCATTTAATTTGCATCTCCTTGATGATTAGTGAAGTTGAACTTTTTTTCTTGTATCAGTTGACTGCTCATATGTCTTCTTTTGAGAACTGTCTATTCATAGCTTTTGCCCACTTTGTAATGGGCTGTTGTTTTTTTTCACAAAGAGAACTTTTTACCCAAAATACATTACTTCTTACCTATTAACCCAGTAGAATTGGTGGTGTCTTATGCAGATGATCATCCTGGATCAGCAGTGCCCCAAAACTTTATTTCAGCAGCTTCCTGTGATCACAGAGGAATCTGACACACATTCCAATAAGAAGAAGGGGAAGGAGGAGCTTCGTGGCACCCTGCTCATGGTAAGACACTATCTCTTGTTCAGGCAGTGCACAACACAG
>NW_007033448.1:0-787 GCF_000164805.1 Carlito syrichta | reverse complement strand
TTTTTCATTTATCCTCTCAAAATTTTCTCTCCCTCTCCCTCACTCCCTCTTTTCTCTCCCTCTTTCACACACACACCACAAATGATTTGTTAGATAAACTTGGAAGGAAAGATGAAAAAAACAATTCACCTTCTTCTTCTGGTGCCTGTATAAAGTTCTACCCTTTCTATTAAAATTTAAAAGGGCCTGTTAGTCAAGGGCCACAGAAGAAGAGGTCACACTCAAAGGTTTTTAATTGAATAGAGTTGAATAAAGAGGCTGTTTACAAAGGTATGAGCACATTAAAGACACTGAGAAGGAAAGTCAGGACCAGGAGCTAGCAACACTGAGAAGTCATGACCACTCTTAACCTAAAGAGGGAATGGTCCTGGAGCCTGGTGACAGCTGCAGCCATGGGAAGGTCACCACCAGGCTGGAGATGGGACCCAGAGAAATAGCAGTTGAAGGAACTAGGGTAGAGGGGAGAGCCCCTTGGGCTCTTTTCTGCCTTTTGATCACCTGCTAGTGATTCCCATTGGCCAGATCCCTTCTGAAGTCCAAGGCCAAGGAAGCCTGGTGATGCAGTCCCTAGAAGTCAGCCTCTTGGGGATAGAGCCAGGCAAAGAAGGGTGGGGAATGGACTTGGAGAATACCCAGGACACAGCCCCCAACTTTGACATATCGTGTAGATAGGTGAAAACTCTCAGCAATAACAAGCTTACTGTTTTAAAGCTGCTGAAAGTGCAGGTTCTCTTTAGTGGTGTCAGCTTTTCCTGGACAGGCTGGGACTTCTGGGTAGCTGTGTATG
>NW_007033447.1:0-835 GCF_000164805.1 Carlito syrichta | reverse complement strand
AATCACTCTATAAAAAAAGATACCTGCACACGTATGTTTATCGCAGCATTGTTCACAATAGCAAGAACCTGGAAACAACCATGCTGCCCATCAAAAGAGGACTGGATTAAAAAAATGTGGTACATATACACGACGGAATACTACGCAGCCATAAAAAAGAACAAAATCATGAATTTCGCTGCAACCTGGATGGAACTAGAGTCTATAATACTGAGTGACCTCTCACAAAAACAAAAATCCGAATATCACATGTTCTCACTCATATAATGGACCTTGAACATCCAATGCAATACTATGAGAAAATGACGGATGGTACTGGGAAACTATGGGGGGGAGGGGGATGGGATTAACAGTAGCAAATATCTGTCGGGGGATGGGAAAACACTTCTTATCTACAGGGTGCCTGAATGAAACGTCATTGTACACCTATCCTTAACTGTACCCCACAAAACCATAATAAAAACTACTGATTAATGAAAAGAAAAAAAAAAAAAAAAACCTGAATCAGGAAGTATGTGTGTATCTTAAACTTTAGAACTCAAGAATAGAAAAGTCATGATAAAAAAAGATTAGAAACAGCACCAGCTGAATAAACATAGTAAATTTTAAACAACTGCAAGAAATATGATTTAAAAACTAAATGCAAATATCAAAGGTTATCCATGGAATAATCAAATAAATAATTATTTGTCTAGGAGCCATGACACACTGAAGAAAGAAAAAAACCCGCAAAAGCTATTTAAAAGATGCATTAGATCTAGATATCTGGAATTTATCTTTGCAAATATCTTTATGTTTTGATCAACCCTAAACACTTTACCAAGTCATTCTATAC
>NW_007033446.1:0-876 GCF_000164805.1 Carlito syrichta | reverse complement strand
TAAAGAATAAAATGACTATTCACTATTCACCCCATATATTTAATTATGCATAAAACCTTTCTAAGTTAGCAAATCGTCAACGCACATCATCCTTTCCTGCACACAGTAGGAAACACTTAATCAGGCTAAAAATAAATTTGATATTGACTGAGTCCAAATTTTCTTACACTTAGTCATCAGAGGCACATTATAATCCATGTATTGGGTTCTTTAAGCCAATATGTCCTAAAATTTCTTAGAATTGACTTGTGCCTAGTAGACAAAAATATTAAGTAAGGCTTAATCATTTTAAAATACTGTGTACATAATACAGCTTTTCAGATGGTTAGAGGATCCATTGATTTTTGAACTTTCCTTCAAGGCACTCTAGAAATGGAGATAGGTTACCAACAAAGTGATACACTTTGAAAAAAACAAATACAAGATTCTTAGAAACCCATGTATGTTTTTTTAGAATGTTGACATTCTCTTAACAAACTTATACCTTACGTTTCTTGAAAAGTTACTTGTTTTGATTTTGGGAGTAATTATCATATCTAACCGAGCATTTATATATAGCAGAAGGTAAAATATATGCCATTACTGTAGCATGCAAATATCTATAGCTTTTACTCTAATGGTTTATGCTATCCCTCTCTGCTGTATTCCCAATGCCACTAGCCAAGACCAAATAGTGCTACATTAACTCAACTGATTAAGCTCTACTCCCTACTTTTTTTGCTATAGTATTTCATCACATAATCCATCCTTTTCTTGATTCATAAAAACTCAAATTTGATCACATCACCTCTTCCATGGCTCTGCATCACATAGAGGATAAATTCGAAATTTTCCAATGAAAAGATCTTTACAATCTGTCATCAGGCTACCTTTTCT
>NW_007033445.1:2649-4470 GCF_000164805.1 Carlito syrichta | reverse complement strand
CAGTGGCTCACACCTGTCATCCCAGCACACTGGGAGGCCAAGGTGAGAGGATGGCCTGAGCCCAGGGTTTCAAGACCAGCCTGGGCAACTTGGTAAGGCCTCATCTCTACAATAAATCAAAAATTATCTGGGTGTGGTTGTGCATGCCTGTGGTTCTGGCTACTTGAGAGGTTGAGGCAGAAGAATTGCAATTGCCTGAGCCCAGCAGGTCGAGACTGTGGTGATCGTGAGTGGCCACTGCAGTCCAGCCTGGGTGATGGAGTAAGACTCCGACTCAAAAAAAAATTGTAATACTCAAAAAATACACCCACAATAAAAGATGAATATAAGTCACATTTGACTTCTGCCATTGCAAGAGGAGCTAAAAAAGTGGTTCCCATTGGCATCCAGATATTTCTGATGATAGTGAATGACTACAGTACTTGCTGCTGGACAAGGCCTCCTGGGTCTTCCCTTGTGCACATCACACCCAGGACCAGGCATCTCACACTCCTCAAGGAAGCATGCTATATTCAGATGTGTGGGAGGCTCTGTTGCATATTCGCACTTCCATTGTTATTGCACACTTCCATTGTCAATGTCCACAGAGTTCTCAAACTTGAAACACCACTTCAGAATGTTCTTGCAGTCCTCAAAGGACAACAATGCTTCTGCCAACCATGCTCCTGTCATTTTCTTTGACTGTCCTGCCTGACAAATGGTAACACTGGCATTCAGTTGATGAATGTCATTTTTTGAGTGAATGTCCTATTGTTAAACCCAAAATTCTAAATCCGAGAGACCACCAAAGAGCCAGCTCCGATGCAAACACACGAGGGTGTTTATTCAGGCTCAAGTCTGGGCTCACAAACTGAAACCGACGCAGCGACTTGAGTTTGAGAGCGCCAATTCAGTATAGCAAGCTGTTTTTATGCACAAGTACAGAGGGAGAGGCTGGGCGTGAGTGGTTTTTCCTAGGTTTTGCAACATTAACCAATCAGAAGAGGTCATGACGTAGAAACCAAAGTCCGTGGACCTTGCATAGTTAGTTCCCAACCAGGTCCGCGGTGATGTCAAGGGACAGGGGTGCTTGAGATTGGTTGGTTTGTATTTGGTTTGCGCAGGTTTGAGCTCAGTTGCCTGTGATTGACGGGAAATGGCTAAACGGGCAGAGTGGAATGCCTGATAAGCTAGGTTTACATAGTCACTGTGCATAAATTAACTTTGACATGTGAGCAGGAGGTTTGAAATAACACAGAGCCCACCAGGAGAGTGGCAGCACCACAGAGTCTACCATAATCTAAGCAAAGTAATGTCTGGAAGGGGCTTATTGCTTAACATTTACACTCCATTGCAGAAGCAGAAGCAACCAACATGGCAATTGGGATAAACAAAAGCTTAACAAAGTTCTAAGTACAAACACTGCTTAAAACATTGTATAACTGTACAATCACAATCACCACCAGGCACCCGGCATGTGCCTAGTCTACGGGGTCTGAGGTAGGATTTAAAATACTAATACTTCATAAAATATAGTGAACGTGAGACAGTGATGTATAAAATACAATGAACATGAGGTAGGGATATATAAAAGATACAACGAACGTGAGGTAGGAATTCATACAGTCTCTCACTATGACCCACTGCTCCCATCATTCCATTGAACTAAAAAAGACAGACACAGATAACAGAGCTTAAAGTCTGTATATATGTGTATATATATATATATACATATATATATATTTTTATTTTGACACTCTGGTATAAGACCAATTATGCTGTTGGCCACTGGAACTTGGAGGGAGTGTGAGGACACCTTTGGGTGCTGATATATTCTGTTGG
>NW_007033445.1:0-1139 GCF_000164805.1 Carlito syrichta | reverse complement strand
GGGTGACAAGAGTGAGACTCCAACTCAAAAGAAAGTATAAAAAAAGAGAAATGCTAGCCGGGCTCTGGGGCTCAGCCTGTAATCCCGCGCCTTGGGAGGCTGATGTGACTGGATTGCATGAGCCTGTGGGTCCGAGACCCACCTGGGCATCTTGGTGAGACCTCATCTCTACAACAAATGAAAAATTAGCTGGAAGTGGTAGCGCACGTCTGTAGTTCCAGCTACTTGGAAAGTTGAGGCTGCAGGATCGCCGGCGCCCAGCAGGTCGAGGCTGTGGTGGCCAGGAGCGGCCACTGCACTCCAATCTGGGCGACAGAGTGAGACTCCAACTCAAAAAAAAAAAAAAGAAAGAAAAAAGAGAGAGAGAGAAATACTAATAACGAAATGGTGTTGTGATACCCAGCAATTTAAAAAAATATATAGTTAAATTCTCTAAACCACTTCTCACAACAAAATAAATTTTAGATGCATTGAAGATTTAAGCATTAAAGGTGAAATAATAAAAATGTTCAAGGAAAGTCACAGGTAATTATCCTGATTTCTTGGAGGGAGGGTGGGGTGAAGGCAGAAAGACTTTTCTAAGCATATCAGCTAGTCTCCAGGAAAAGATGAGTCTGACTGTATGTGAGTTAGGAGCTCTTATTTGACAATCAAAAAAATGAAATCAAGCAAAACGACGGATGTGAGAGAGGCTAGCTAACATATTCAAAGCTACTATTTTAGCTGGGCGTGGTGGCTCAGTCATAATGCTTTATGAAGTTAAGTGTGTCCTGAATATGTCCAATCTAGGTAATTACCCAAGGGAAAGGAAAGGTTTGTGTTCACACGAAAGCTTGTCTGAGTTCTGGCAGCAGATTGATTCATAGTTGCCCCAGCTTGGAAGGGACCCATCTGAACCCCTGAGGAGAAGGGTAACTTAGCCTGTATCATAAAACTGTAAGGTGTTGGCTTCACCCTTTCTCTCCATTCTTTTCTCCCTTCCATGCATGGTTGCCTACAGATTATTATTTTGGCAGAGGCTGTTCACTAACAATTATCTTCATGTCCTCTGGGGCTGCCCTGGAGATGAATGAGCCTGTTTTTCTTTCCAAGAACAATGACCCTTGGGGTCCCCAGATCCCGCCCTCTCATCCTTGGGG
>NW_007033444.1:0-820 GCF_000164805.1 Carlito syrichta | reverse complement strand
AATATACAGGAGTTTAATAATGGTAATACATGCAGCAGTAGAACAAAACACAATTATGATAGAAGCAAAGAAGACATATACTGAATTTACCTCTAGGCATCTTCTTGGTTTCCTTTGAACAAATTAAAGCACAGACCAGTTTTAATAATGTGCGTTCAAATAATTTGTATTTGTTAGAAACTTCTAACTTTTCTAAAATCAGAAATTAGTTTATTTTACCAAACTTGGAAAATGAAATGCTGGTGTTTTCAGAAATCATAATGCTCAAAGAGCAGAAATTTAACAGGTTTAGGGGTAAACATAGCTTTTAAAAATTTCTAGTAAAACAATAAAAATATTTCTGAAGTCTTTATATTTTAATGTTAGGATAGATTATTCAAAGCTTCAATCCATCCAACACCTTAAGGAATTGTTTTCAATTTAGTCTTTAGTTATATATGATGTTAGTAGAACAAGTCAATGAGCTTAGTCCAAAAGTTCAGTTGAGTTAACTTTACTTAATGTTGGAAGCTCTATAAGAAAAAAAATATAGCCGGGCCCGGTGGCTCAGCCTGTAATCCCGCGCCTTTGGGAGGCTGAGGTGAGTGGATTGCCTGAGCCCGCGGGTTCGAGACCCGCCTGGGCAGCGAGACCTCATCTCTACAATAAATCAAAAAATCAGCCGGGCGTGGTAGCGCATGCCTGTAATTCCAGCTACTTGGAAGGCTGAGGCGGAAGGATCGCCGGAGCCCAGCAGGTCGAGGCTGCGGTGGCCGGGAGCGGCCACTGCACTCCAGTCTGGGCGACAGAGTGAGACTCCAACTCAAAAAAAAAAAAAAAA
>NW_007033443.1:2211-3139 GCF_000164805.1 Carlito syrichta | reverse complement strand
TCCAGTCGCCTTGGCCTCCGAACTGCTGGGATGACAGGCGGCGCTACTGAGCCCGCCCTCAGCTGAGAATGAAAAAATAACACATCAAGGGGATATTAATTGGCATTAAATAAATGAATAAGCAGTAGGAAGATGAGCTTTTAAAAATATCACAGTTCTCTCTAAAATTCAAATATGTTTAGAATGGATCATATTTAATTGTATATATTGTTTCTCCAGAGGCTCGCTAGTAGCTAAAAAAAGAAATACAAAGAAAACAAAAGGGATGTGGAGTTTGCTGGACAGACACTACCATGTGCATTTCAAGGAGGTATTCTTAAAGTCGTGAACAACTGACCTTTTGACCCCAAACAGTAAGGAAAGCATGCACTCTCCCTGCCACATGGAAATCTTGGAAATGATTCTAGTAATTTACACTCATACTTTTGATAACTTTTGTAGATTAGGTGTATTATATTAATTTAATGATTTTGCTTTTTATTGCACATACTATTTGGGATCCCACCTCCCTGTCATTTACAATCCCATGCCATTGGGTTTTATCCTCCTAGTTTTATATTGGGTGCTAACTCTGAATGCAAAAGGAAAACAGTAAAATAGTTTCTCAAAAAATTTAAAACAAAGCTATTATTTGATCCAGAAATCCCACATTAGGGTATATATATATATACATATATATATACATATGTATATACATATGTATATACATATATATACATATATATATTCAAAAAATAAAATAAAATCAGTATCTAAAAGCAATATCAGCACTCGTACACTCATTGCAGCTTTATTTTCAATAGTAAAGACTTGGAAATAATCTAAGTGTCCACCAATGAATGAACCAATAAAGAACATGCAACACATGTATGCACAGGAGCGCGTGCGTGCGCGCACACACACAGTGGAAACTGTTTAGCATAGATTT
>NW_007033443.1:0-758 GCF_000164805.1 Carlito syrichta | reverse complement strand
GTTTGAGACCCACCTGGGCAACTTGGCGAGATCTCATCTCTACAATAAATCAAAACTTAGCCGGGCGTGGTAGCGCGAGCCTGTCGTTCCAGCTACTCGGAAGGCTGAGGCGGAAGAATCGCCGGAGCCCAGCAGGTCCAGGCTGTGGTGGTTGGGAGCAGCCACTGCACTCCAGTCTGGGTGACAGAGCGAGACTCCAACTTAAAAAAAAGAAAGAAAAGAGATCGGTGCCGCCTTCCTGATTGATTACTCTAGTCTCAGACAGTAATCTAGAACAAGAAACACGATGTATCTATCTACGGTAAGCAACTAGGAAACCAAAGAAAATATATGTAACAAAAGTTGCTACACATTGGAAACAATTATCAAATCACTACTGTCACAAAGAGAAAGAAAAACAATGAGGTGAGCTCTAAAATTACGTCAGCTTCCTGCCTGCAGTTTTCAGGTCACCACACAGAGTAAAACAAACAAACAAACAAGCCTAACTTACATTATAGTAAGATTAAGAAAAAATACATCAGAGTAGAGGAAGTTGAAGGCAATTAGAATTTGTGGAGCAGAATACTGTAGGCGAAGGAGCTATAGAAAAATTGAGATTCAGAAACCTTCACAGAGTTCCCATGAACCTTTGACTGAGTTCTAATCTGCTCATATGTGAGAAGAAATTTCTTCAAAGCCAGAAAATTACAATCAGAGAGCAATGGTCTAAAGAATTCCCAGCATACAAACACACAGGGAATACTTCATGTTTTTGT
>NW_007033442.1:0-791 GCF_000164805.1 Carlito syrichta | reverse complement strand
TTAGCTAACGTGCTGGCTAGCTGACTTGATCAACTGACTTAACTCGTTAACTAATGAGCTAGCTAGCTGACTCAACCAGCTGACAACTCATTAGCTAACTAGCTAGCTGGCTGACACATCCAGCTGATTTACCTCATTAGCTAACTAGTTAGCTAACTGACCCAACCAGCTGACTCAACCCGTTAGCTAATAAGCTAGCTAGCTGAGTCGACCAGCTGACAACTCATTAGCTAACTAGCTAGCTAGCTGACTCAGCCCAATGACTTAACCCATTAGTTAGCTAGCTAGCTGCCTTAACGAACTGACTTAAGAAGTTAGAAAACTGACATCACTTGCTAAATTAGTTAGTTGACTTAACTAGTTAGTTAGGTGACCTAACTGGCTGACCTTACTAGTTAGCTAGCTGACTTAACTAGCTGTCTTAACTAGTTAGCTAACTAGTTAGATAGCAGACTTAATTAGCTGACATAAATAGTTAGCTAACTAGTGAGCAAGCTGACTAAGCTAGATGACTTAACTGGCTAGCTAATGAGTTAACTAGCTGACTTAGCAAGCTGACTTAACTAGTTGGCTAATGAGATAGCTAGCTGACTTAACGAGTTGGCTAACAAGTTAGCTAACTGAATTATCTAGTTGATTAATGAGTTAGCTAGCTGACTTTAGTTGCTTAATGACTTATCTAGGTGACTTAATTAGTGGGCTGATGAGTTGGCACACTAGTAAGCTGGTTCATCAGGTTTGCTGACTAGTCAGCTGACTTTTTACCCTGCTTAACATGTTGGTCAGCTATT
>NW_007033441.1:0-740 GCF_000164805.1 Carlito syrichta | reverse complement strand
TATCGACATAACGTGCTCGGCTATGCTCATTCAAGCCGTACCTTGAGAATCGTGTATTACACCGTACAGCACACAAGAATCAAACTACTGGAAAATACATCACAATGCAGTCAACATTTGACACAGCATTCCCCAAGCTGATGCACACTCACAGCCAGCAAGCCAAGCCTGTCAGCTCTTCCTCGTAAATGCCAACGGAAGAGCAATGGCTTTGGATAGGAGACGGACAGGTCAAATCAAAAACACTTTAGAATTCAGTAGGTGAACAAATCATGCTTTCCCAAAGATGACAGCGAACCGGTCATGTCGCTCAGTGTGGCACCATGGAGTTGTGCACTTTGTATACAGGAAACGTTGCATACAGCTCTGTTAGGCCTTTGCATTCAATGTAGGATAATACACGCTGAAAAACAGGGAGAATCAGGCGTCACGCCAAAGACCAAGCCACTGTAATACTTGTTGCCCCCCCATTCAGTGACGTGCCGTTTGGAGGAATGTCTCCCATGGAAGACTGTTGTTTTCCGGAAAGCAAACAATGGCTCTCGGGCCTCGTTGGCAAATGAACCCGCAGAGCCATTGTATTCCGTGTGAGTCGCCCGTGTCAAAAGAGAAAACTTTTCAGCATTCTCCGGTGAATGAAGCATGCTTGGCTACCCATGGCTGTGGAGATCTGGATCCAGTCAGTGCAGCAGCTGAAGTTGCACTCTGGTCACCAAATGCTCCCCGCCTAGTATAGTGCC
>NW_007033440.1:0-957 GCF_000164805.1 Carlito syrichta | reverse complement strand
AAATAATTCCCAAGTGACTACATGAGCCCAGAACTACTCTGATAGCAAAACAAGACAGACACACGCAAAGTAAAAACAAAGAATACCACAGACCCATATCACTGATGTACACAGGCATGACAAAGTTTTAGCGAAAACCAAGTTAAACAGAACACTGCTTTTGTGCCTATTGTTAGAAATAGCAATTGAGGTGATTTGGCCTTTTCTATATTCATTAGTAAAGGGGTATAAGTTTCTTCATTGTATTCCCTACGTTTGCAATCATATAGCCTTAAGTTTTTAATGGAGGAAGCATACCAAAATCATAATAAAATTGTTCTTTTTTGCTTACTATCTGACTAAAGAAACGAAATTTCTGGCATTTAGCTGAAGGTAAATATTAACTTAATTATCAAGGTATCATATTTTAAGCTGATTTTAGCCTATTTGCCTGTATTTCCAAAAAAGTAGCTTGTTTTACTTCTTTTATCGCAGTATAGGAGGTCATATCATGGTAAGCATGAATTTGGTTTTGAGAAAAATTTGGTTTCCTACATGCAACCATGTGAACGTACGTTATTCATGTTTCGTCATTTTCTGATGACTCTCAAATATGTTTTTGAAACTCGTGGATGAACATTTGTACGGTTTTGAGAACGTAGCTCTGAAACTATGATGTCATAACTATTATAGTCCATCTCTTTTCTTTACATAGGGGATGATTTCTCTCAAATGTATTCCTAAGATTGCAGTTTCTATACTGTAGGCTGTTAGCACATGAACAGCGAACCCCACAGTGTTTCACAATTGTAAAGCCTAACTCACACTTCTAACAGTATAAACATGCGCAATGCCTCTTTCTTCATGATTTTTCCAACATTATTCACGTTCCATTTTTCAATGTTTTTTAAAATTTTATTTTGTGGCTTGATTGTTAGAGTCAGAGTCTAACTCTGTCGCACAGAGTAGACGGTCACG
>NW_007033439.1:0-959 GCF_000164805.1 Carlito syrichta | reverse complement strand
CGAGGTAACCCTGAGCTCAGGGCTTATATTCAAAAAACCTGAGATGATTACTTGTGTCTTGGAATTTGGCGTTAGAGGATCCAGAATCTAAATGGAGTTCTAGTGCCACATTTTCATTTAAACTATTGAGAGGACCAGAATATTGCTGGATTTCCGGAATGACTGATTCATAATATCTATATAGGAAACAGCTATGAAAAATATGGTGATGTCAAAGCCCGGAGTCTTGTAGGCCTTTTAAGACGCCCTGTACATTTTTGGAATTGAGGACTCGTGTAACCCGTATTCTTTTTTCTTCCTTAACAAGGTCCCGTGCGGTTTCCTGTATGTGAGGACTTCCATTTTCCAGATTCCTGCTTAGAAAACCTGATTCTTTTTTAGCGCTTTGCAGGGCGTCCAGTAGATTTTTGGCACTGAGGACTCATGAAAACCAGATTCCTTATTCTTTCTTAGTAAAAGGCTGTGTAGTTTCCTGTATATGAAAATTCCCATTACCCAGATTTCTGCAGCGAAACACTGATTCTTTTTTAGCCCTTAGAAATACGCCCTGTAGATTTCTAGGATTGAGGACATATGTAACCCAGATTGCTTATTTGTCCTTAAAAAGAGGCTGTGAAGTTTCCTATATATGAGGACTTCCACTCCACAGAGTCATGCTCCAAATCCCTGATACATTTTTCTCCGTTAGTAAGATTCTTTGTAGGTTTTTTGGATTTGAGGACTTGTGTAACCCAGATTCTTATTCTTCCATAGCAAGAGGCCATGTAGTTTCCCATATATGAGGACTCTCTTTACGCAGATCCCTGCTCCATTCTCAGCAATACCCGAGATATTTTCTGATGAACGTAGAATTCCAGTTTCTTAGCTATCAATAGAAAGACTCCCCTATAGTACCTAGGAACTGTAATCCAGTTACCCGATTCCCCTTAACAAGACATCATAAAAATGTCAAATATTCT
>NW_007033438.1:0-710 GCF_000164805.1 Carlito syrichta | reverse complement strand
GAAAATGTGCTCAGCCTCACTCATCATCAAAGGAATGCAAATGAAAACCCACATTGAAATACCACATTAACCCCTGTAGAATGACCATCAATAAAACAAAACAACAACTGATGCTGGTGAGGATTTGGAAAACAAAAATGTTTTTTCACTGCATGTGGACTAAAAACTAGAGCAACATCTTTTGGAAAACACTGTGGTGGTTTTTTAAAGGACAAGAAACTGACCCACCATGTGACTCAGTAATTCCCCTGTAGGGCATATACCTTGAGGAACCCAAATCATTTTACCAAAAAGATATCTATACAAGTATGTTTCTTGCAGCTTTAATCACAATTGCAAAAAACATGGTACCAACCATGTTGCCCATCAGACCTGGAATGGATAATAAAAATGTGGTATATACACACAATGGAATAATATGCAGCCATAAAAAAAGACAGATATATGGATTTTGCAGAACTTTTGATGGCTATAAGGTAGGTCATTCTCAGTGATTTATCACAGAAACAAAGAACAGAGTTCCATATGTTCTCCCCGATGAAATGAACTTGATTATAGTGCTATAGGAAAGTGATTGGCGGTAGTGGAAATCTTTTTAGGGGGAGGGGTTAGATTGGAAGTGGAGGGATACTGCAAATGGAGGGCAGACCATAAGTCATCAACCAGGGACACTGCATAATCAATGTTTGTATATCTAACTCTGAATGTAC
>NW_007033437.1:0-857 GCF_000164805.1 Carlito syrichta | reverse complement strand
AGCTGGTAGCCATGAAGAGGAACAAGAAACAGCAGACTTAGTGAGGAGTCTGGAGGAACTTAGTAGATGGTCCTTTGAGTGTTAGCATCAGGGTAAATGAGTTTTGGACCTTGAGCTCACATGCTGTTTATTCACAAGTCAGCTTTCAGGAGAAAGTTTTGTTAGCCTAATTCTTGAGCTAAACTTTGTCCATTCCCCGGTCAAGGGAATATGGGGCTCTTTCATTGACTGTCCCTCCAGCATGTCCTCTTACAAGAAAGGGATAAAATTCCAAAGGAAAAGACACGGATGTTAGACAGGCAGAACAACAACGTGTCATATCAAGTCACTCTACCATTCATAGAAATAACATATAAAAATAACGCTTTTACTTTGATACAGTAATCGCAGGGGAATCTTTGGTCCAAATTCACAGCTATATTTATAGTGCTCTCCTGAATAGAGCATAGTTTTTATAGTGTTCCTTGGCACAAGAGGATTTTCAACCATAACCTTTTTTTAATCATAAAGAAGAAAATGGGCAGTAAGTTTTCATTGTTTTTTTTTTGAGTTGGAGTCTCACTCTGTTGCCCACCTTGTCTTCCTCTCCGCTCACTTCTTGACTCTGTTTTTCCCAGACATTGGCAGCTGTGGCCCATGCATCCCTCCTCATTCATTCAGTAGGTCATTCTGAAGTCTGATGAATGTAGAGCACCATCCTTGACTGGTGGGGGACAGGAAGGGAGGAGGCCTCAGAAAATCTTTTGTGGGTAAAGATAACATTATGGCAGAAAGTGCACCTTGATATTTGGGGAAGAAAAATAGTTTTTCCAGAAAGCTTTCCCATAAAGTATAGGTTGCAAACTGAGCTTTCATTT
>NW_007033436.1:0-883 GCF_000164805.1 Carlito syrichta | reverse complement strand
TTGTAACACAGAATTTGGCCATATTAAACATCATCCAGGAAATATATAACACGAGGACAAGCATGGAGAGCAGAATCAATCAAGCAGAAGAAAGAATCTCAGAGTTTGAAGATCAAAACATGGAATTAGCACAATTTGTTAAAAACAGGGAGAGAAAACTCAGAAAAGACCAAAGCTTTCAAGAGACATGCGATTAAATAAAGAGACTGAACTTATGCCTGATCAATATCCCAGAAGCATAAAGAAAAACAGAGGACACCTTAGAACAAGTATTCCAGAAGGTTATCCAGGAAAACTTTCCCCATCTCAGCAGAGATACAACCATCCAAACACAAGAGATTCAGAGAACCTACACAAGACATCAAATGAGAAGACCAATGCCTAGACACATAGTAATTTGCCTATACAAAGTAGGTACAAAAGAACAAATCCTAAAGGTAGTGAGAGAAAAAAGTCAGACTATCAGGGAAGGCCAATCAGAATAGCAGTAGGTTTATCAGCAGAAACACTACAAGCTAGAAAGGGAATGGAGTTCAATTTTCAAAGTTCTCAAAGATGAACAATTTCAACCAAGAATTTCCTACCCAACCAAGTTCAATGTTATCAATGATGGAGGATTAAAATCCTTCCCAGACATCCAATCCCTAAGAGATCACACTGCTTCCAGACAAACTCTACAGGAGACACTCAAGAAAGTATTAAGCACAGAAAAGAAAAGAAAGACCATGTACTTCACAAAAACACAGGAAAACACAGACCCAACAGAGCATACAATGCACCTACAAAATTGAAAGCACACTCATATATCAATGCAAAATTTTAAAGAAAGCAAAACAGTCTTATAAAGACCTCATGACAGGGATAAATTCTCATATTTCAATAA
>NW_007033435.1:0-822 GCF_000164805.1 Carlito syrichta | reverse complement strand
TCCCAGATTGCTCAAATTCCAGACGTGGGCCATCATGCCAGGCTTCAGGTTCGTTTTCAATGAAGGATAGAGGCTTGGCTCGGGGGCTCAGCTTCATCATCCCAGCACTTTGGGAGGCCAAGGCCTGTGGCTGGGCCAAGCCCACAGGCCAAGACCCACTGGGGAACATTGGCGAGACCTCGTCTCTACATTTCATCCCAAATGATTCTGGCATGGTGATGCATGCCTGTCTTTCCGGCTCCTCAGAATGTGGGGAAAAGGCTTGCTGCTAACTGGTGGGCTAAGGCTGCAGTAACCGGGAAGAAGCCAACGACCTCCAGACTGGGAAATGGAGTGACACTCCAACTCAAAGAAAAAAAGGCAAAAAGAAAAAAAGAAGAAGAGGTTTCATTTGTGTATGGAGTAGGGATCATTGTGAACAGAGAGAGAGCATTTGGGAAGGAGGCCCTGGGTTTTGGCCTAAAATTCCCCAAAGATGACAGATCAGAAGACAATAGCGCTGTGGCTCTGGGAGGCCGAGGCTGTAGACTGCTGGAGCTCGGAAGTTAAAGACCAGCCTGGGATATGTAGTGAGATCTTGTTGCTCCCCAGTATGCAAACACTGGCATAGTGCGTGGTGGTGCCCACAGTCCTGGCTACATGGGATGTGGTGCCCTCCATACTGGGGCGTTCCTTTGCATCACCACCACTGAGAAAACATACAAGTCCAGGTGGGGCACCATGGCTCATGGCATTCAGCCGCATGTCCTGGGAGGCTGGGGCAGGAGGATGCTTGAACCCATGGTTCGGAGCCCAGCCTGGGCAACGTGGTCAGACCTCATC
>NW_007033434.1:0-897 GCF_000164805.1 Carlito syrichta | reverse complement strand
GCAGGTACACGGTTGGTGAGGTGTGCTCCCCCTGTACCCAGTCAGATATTGATTACCGTTAATCCCACTTTCCTTCCCCCCCCCCCCATAGTTTCCTGCCACTGTCAATCCTTTTCATATAGTATTACGGTAGTTGTTCAAGGTCCACTTATGAGTGAGAACATGTGATGCTCAGAACTTTGTTTCTGTGAGAGGTCACTCAGTGTTATAAACTCTAATTCCATCCAGGTTGCTGCGAAATTCGCTGTTCTTAATAGAGTGACTTTGTCATGGGCTTTGTAGTCAGGTTTGAATCTCACCTGGCTACGTGTGAAGCTATTTGACCTTGACATGTTCCTCCATCCTGGTTTCCTTGCCCGGGAGATGGAATTTAATAGTGATTGGTGAAAATGAATACACGAGATAAAATGTAACACCGTAAGTACTGGCCACTATACTTATCGTTAATCTATTTTTAGAGTGCAAATTCTCACAGTTGCAAAAAGTCATATTAAGAAGTGGATTGAAATACCACATTCTAGAACTTCACATGGGTCTTTTGGAAGAAATATCTAGTTTTCTTTAAGCACCTGATTGTGCACGTGAAGTCACATACCACAACAGAATATATTGGTGGTACTGTTAGTTGTTTTGGAGTTTGTGTTCAGTCCTTCTTGGTGGATCCTGGGTGCAACCTTAGACCCCAAATGCTAGGGAAGTGTTTTTCTTGGTGCCTGTCTATTGCCCCTGGTTAGGTGTTACACTGCGACCCACCTTGGAACCTCACAGTCACATCTGTCATTGTTCCATGTGGATTCAGTCAATCCACAAGCACAGCTCTCCAGGGAGAAAGACTGTAGCAGACACTCCCCATCTCTAGCTCATATTCTAGATACTACACGGGATTTTCCAGGAACC
>NW_007033433.1:0-724 GCF_000164805.1 Carlito syrichta | reverse complement strand
ATAACAAAAACATGGAACCAACCAACCATGTTGCCCATGGAAAGAGGACTGGATAAAAAAAAATGTGGTGCATTCACAAGATGGAATATTATTCAGCCATAAAGAAGGACAAAATTATGAACCTCTCAACAGCATGGATGGTCTTAGTCTATAATACTGAGTCATCTCTCATAGAAATAAAAACCAAAATATCACATGTTCTCACTCATAAGCAGGCCTTGAACAACAATCATAATAACATAAAAAATAGATTTTCAGTAGTAGGAAACTACCAGGGGAGGAGGGTGGGCAGGATTACAGCAGTGGAAACTGCCAGGGAAAGGGGATCATACCTCATCAAGAGTACCTTATATGAGCATTTGTATAACTAACCCTGAATTGTACCCCACATATTCAAAATAAAAAATAAAATCTGTATAAATGGACACACAATTTAAAGTCATGATATCCAAGCGTCAACTGTTAGCCACAATGTAAGGAAAGAAGAAAATTTTAAATAATCAGAGCAGAGATAAATATAAGACCAGGAAAACAAATAGAAAGGGTCAAAAAACTAAGAGATGAATTTTTGTTTAAAAAGCTAAACAAGCCGGGCTTGGTGGCTCAGTCTGTAATCCCACGCCTTTGGGAGGCTGAGGTGAGTGGATTGCCTGAGCCCGTGGGTTGGAGACCCGCCTGGGCAGTGAGACCTCATCTTACAATAAATCAAAAACTCAGCCGGGCG
>NW_007033432.1:0-663 GCF_000164805.1 Carlito syrichta | reverse complement strand
CCTCTGGGTGTACTCCACTGCATCAGTTGTCGACAGAGGTCCAGGTTCGAGCTTGCAAATAAAGACCCTCTTGAACTTTCATCGGAATTGGCTCTTGGTGGTCTCTCGGATTGAAACTTTTGGCCACTATACTATATTGGCAAAATGCTTCCCTTTAAGTGCTTTTTTCATCTGCAGAAACAAAAAATAAGTTGCTCAGGGAGAGATCAGGTAAATAAGGAGGGTGGGGCATAGGAGTCATGCTGGTTTTGGTCAAAAACTACTGAACATTTAATGCAGTATGGGGAGGTGGGTTATCATGGTGGAAGAACCAGACACTTGCTTGCCTTTTCTTTTGCAAATCATGATGCAACTTTCTCAAAGCAAAATTTTGGTTGACCATTTGATCCAGAGGAACAAATTCCCAAGTTTACTACAAAGGGTCCACCCTCCAAAAGATAATTCTGGTGTTTTTTGCATCCCCTTCATTCGTGTGTGTGTGTGTGTGTGTGTGTGTGTGTGTGTGTGTGTGTGTGTGTGTGTGTTGTCATCTTGTTTTATTGTTTATATTGTAGAATTTGAAGAGGATTGATTCCAAGACCCCTTGTGGATACTAAAATTGGGTGATGCTGAAGTTCCTTATAGAAAATGGTGCAATATTTGCATATAACCTGTGCACATCCT
>NW_007033431.1:0-730 GCF_000164805.1 Carlito syrichta | reverse complement strand
TTATATATAAGTTCTGATTGAAGATGCATGGCCCATCAACCAAGTGCATATTATGTAGCAGGTGCCAGTTTGTGAAGCCTCATTTTTACTGGTGCAGCAGCTGTGTATCAGTGTACATTGCTCCTATGTCCCTTGTGCACTTCCAAGCTCTAGACAGGATAATGTCAGAGATCATTTTACCCCTTTGGCTGCTGGCATTACCTGGAAAGTGGTCATTGATTTGTGCTTACTATAGGCCAGAAATGGTGGCAGAGGCTTTAAATATTTTTAAAGAACTTACTCTTTCCATCATCCCAGTGTACAACTACGAGCCCAATTTTATGGATAAAAATAAATGGGCTAAAATACAGGATACCACTACTTGCCCTCTAATTAAAATAACTGAGTCACTATTATACAAGTAAATGTTTCAAAGAGAAATAAATTTTAGCAGAATTAGTGATGAGGCCGTAGAAAGTATGAGACAGAAATAGTAGGTGAAACGCCTTCTGATTAGTCCCCAATATTCCAATATACTGTTACTAATCTATACTTTTCACAGTAGACCAAAAGAACTACCAATAAGTTTATTATAAATAAATAGGTTAAAGCAAAGAACAGCAGGTACACAACCAATTATTTCTTTTGGGTAAATGATGAAAATCATGCAAGTAAGTGACTGGCAAGCAAAATTAGTAAATAAAAAAATCTACCTGTGGCAATTTGTTTCCCATTTACTCTGAATAGGACT
>NW_007033430.1:0-724 GCF_000164805.1 Carlito syrichta | reverse complement strand
AGGAATGGAATGGAGAGGAATTAAAGGGAAAGGAATGGAATGGAATGCAATGTAGTTAAAAGGATTGCAGAGGAATGGAATGGAGGGAAAGGAAGAGGAATGGAATGTAATCAATGGAAAGGAGAGGAATGGAAGGAAAGGAATGTCATTGAGTGTAAAGATATTGAATGGAAGCGAGAGAAATGGAAAGGAAAGAATACGGATTGGAATGGAAAGTAATGGAATGGAATGCAGAGGAAAGAAATGGAATGCTGAGGAATGGAATGTAGTGGAAAGGAATGGAGTGGAATGGAAATGAATGGAATGGAATGGAATAGAATGGAGAGAAATGGAATGGATAGGAATGGAATGGAGAGAAATGGAATGGAGAGGAAAGGAATGCAATGAAATTGATGGGAGAGTAATGGAGAGGAATGGAATAGAATAGAGTGCAATGGAATGAAGAGGAATGGAATGGAGAGGAATAGGATGGAGTGAAATGGAAAGGAGTAGAATGGAATGGACTAGAGGGGAATGTAGTAGAATGGAGATGAATGTAATGCAAAGGAATGGAATGGAGAGGAGTGGAATAGAGAGGAATTGAATGGATAGGAATGGAATGGAATGGAATGGAATGGAGAAGAATGGAGTAGGAAGAAATACAATGGAATGGGATGGAGAGGAATGAAATGGAATGGAAAGGCGTGGAATGGAATGGAATGGAGAGGAGTGGAAAGGAGAGGAA
>NW_007033429.1:0-833 GCF_000164805.1 Carlito syrichta | reverse complement strand
AAAAATAGTGTAAAATATAGTCAGTTGCACATTTTACAGCTTTCTTTTATTTATTTATTTATTTATTATTAGATGTGGGGTACAATTCAGAGTTAGATATACAAACATTGATTATGCAGTGTCCCTGGTTGATGACTTATGGTCTGCCCTCCATTTGCAGTATCCCTCCACTTCCAGTCTAACCCCTCCCCCTAAAAAGATTTCCACTACCGCCAATCACTTTCCTATAGCACTATAATTGATCAAGTTCATTTCATTGGGGAGAACATATGGAACTCTGTTCTTTGTTTCTGTGATAAATCACTGAGAATGACCTACCTTATAGCCATCAAAAGTTCTGCAAAATCCATATATCTGTCTTTTTTTATGGCTGCATATTATTCCATTGTGTGTATATACCACATTTATATTATCCATTCCAGGTCTGATGGGCAACATGGTTGGTACCATGTTTTTTGCAATTGTGATTAAAGCTGCAAGAAACATACTTGTATAGATATCTTTTTGGTAAAATGATTTGGGTTCCTCAAGGTATATTCCCTACAGGGGAAATACTGAGTCACATGGTGGGTCAGTTTCTTGTCCTTTAGAAACCACCACAGTGTTTTCCAAAGATGTTGCTCTAGTTTTTAGTCCACATGCAGTGTAGAAACATTTTGTTTTCCAAATCCTCACCAGCATCAGTTGTTGTTTGTTTTATTAATGATGGTCATTCTTAGAGGGGTTATGTGGTATGTCAATGTGGTTTTCATTTGCATTCCTTTGATGATGAGTGAGGCTGAGCACATTTTCATATGTCTGCTGGCTGCCCGTATCTCTTATTATAAAAATGT
>NW_007033428.1:0-732 GCF_000164805.1 Carlito syrichta | reverse complement strand
GCTGTCTCCTGCTCTCTGATGTTTCTTTGCTTGCAGAAGCTTGTCAGTTTAATAAGGTCCACTGTCTATCTTCTCTCTTATGATTTGTGGGTTTCGGGTTTTGTACAGGAATTGGAAACCAGTTCTGATTTCCATGAGGGTATTTCATTCCTTTTCTAAGGTTCTTATGGTTTGAGGTTTTAAATTTAGGTCTCTGATCCATTTGGAGTTAACCTTTGTGCATGGGGATAGATAGGGGTCCTGTTTCAATCTTCTGCATGTGGTCAGCCAGTTTTCCCAGCACCATTTACTGAATAGGTTCTCCTCTCCCCAGTGGTAGGTGGTGGGGGCTTTGTCGAAGATGAGTTGGTTGAGAAATTGAAGTTTTGCTTCTGGAATCTCAATTCTGTTCCATTGATCTATATGCCTGTTCCTGTACCAATACCAAGCTGTTTTGATGATTGTAGCTTTATAGTAAAGTTTGAAGTCTGGTATTGTGATACCACCTGCTTTGGTTTTTTTTGCCGAGGATTGTTCTGGCTATTCTTGGGCGTTTGTGTTTCCATATGAATTCCTGTGTTGTTTTTTCTAGGTCTGAGAAGAATGTTGTTGGTAATTTAATGGGTATTGCATTGAATTTGTAGATTGCCTTAGGTAAGATGGACATCTTCACAATGTTGATTCTTCTGATCCATGAGCATGGGATATTTTTCCACTTGTTCATGTCAGCTTTGATTTCTTTGAGCAGTGTTT
>NW_007033427.1:253674-262587 GCF_000164805.1 Carlito syrichta | reverse complement strand
AGCGCAGGGGTGGGCGAGGGGATGGCGGTCACACGGCACACAGATGGGGTGGGGGCGGGGACAACTGAACTCAAAACTGAACCGAAGAGAGGGAGGAAAACGGAAATAAAAACAACAAAATCCACAAATGTCATCAGATACCGAAATCAAAAACAATGTCTGATCTCCTGGGCAACCTGACATTTTCCTGTTAATATTCTTTTTTTCTTTGTTTTCCGGCCCTGCAGAGAGCTGTGGAGCTGTCAGTAGCACCCGACTGTCTTTCTGTTTCTCTCTTTTCTTTTTCTTTTTCCTTTTTTTTTTTTTAAGTTCTGATTTTTAAGTCCCTCTTGGTTAACGTCCACTTACCAATAAAGTGGCACTTCCTCCTTTAGTAGGTAAGGTGTGTAAGAGAAGGGAAAAGTGTGGTAGCATAAGTTCATCATTAGATTCACAAAAATGCAAGAGAGATAGAGAGAGAGAGAGAGAAACGCAACCACCCCATTCTAGGCCTGAGAGGAGGCCACGCCGCCTCTGGAGGAAGGACTGGCAGCAGCTGGCTTCCAAGTGGGCACCTCTTGGGTGACAGCTGGAGAGAGATGCCAAATGTGTTTCCAAAAGTGGAATCAGAACACGAGGATCGGGATACGGAACACCGGAAAGGGCACCTGGTATCATTGACACGCCCCCGGCAGGGAACCAGGGGCCTGAGAATCGGCCACTACCTCACCAGGGGATCCTGACCAAGTCACTGCCCCACCCTTGGCTTCAGTTTCCCCATCCACAGAATGAGAGGGTTGGTTTTTGCTTCCTGATGTCCCTTCCCGGGTGACTATTCCAGGATTCTCTGCATGCCCCCTGACCACCCTCCCTTGCCCCTCCCTGCACAGAGCTGACCCCTTCTCCTGTCCTTGGGCCCCCATCTAGGAGCACTGATTGCACTTGTTTGTTTATAGGTCTGTTTCTTCCCTCAGACCCTCCCGTCGCTACCATCTACTTGGCTTTGAGCACCTCCAGGGCGGATTTGGTGTCTGATTCAGCTCTGTAACCTGTTTTTATCACAGAACTTGGCACCTAGTAAAACCTCGATGCTGTCTGCTGAGGAGGGGAGAAATGCCCTCACAAGGGTCAGGGCCAGCCAGGGAGTCCTAGAAGCAGGTGGGATCGGGACCAAGCTCTTTTGGCAGCTCTTTGCTGCCTCCTCTCAGGGCACCCTGCTGTCAGGGACTAGAAGGAGCATGTTTTCCTTGGCATGGCCCCGGCTGTTTCCTGCAGGAGGCGAGGCGGTGCCCGAGCCTCTCTCTGCAAGCCTGAATCTGAGCCTGAATAAGGAGGTAGAATCAGGACGTCAGCCTCATTGGCGGAGAGGCACAGCTGGCTCCTGAGTGGTGGCCGGAGCAGCCAATGACCACCAGCCATAGTTGGTGCGAGCATCTGCCCAAAGCCAATAGGGCCACGAAGACCAGTCCTGGGCGAGTCTGGGACAGGCATGGGGAGCAGAGTGGCTATTACCTGGTCTCGAGGTGCCCCTCTGGGTACCCTTGACTTTCCTGATCACCAGCTGACTCCTCACCCTAGGCTGGGAGGGTGGGAGTCTGGGTTGCTCAGCAACTGCCCCTCTGAGGTGGCATTTCTACTCCCAATAGACATTGCCAGGAGACCTTGGCTGCCCGAATATGTGCCCTCTCCACCCTAGCAGTGGCCAGTGCCTCAGAGTCCCCATGCCCCCAGCCCTGCGTTCTGCCATTCGGCATTCTTTCCCCTCCAGAGGAGGCAGATGAGAAGGCCTCCAGGACGCGCTCCTATTTGCAGTTTCTGCTCTATGCCCTGGGTGGTCTAAAGTGAACAGATACCAGGTGGGGGAGCCTCGGGCACAGCAGCCCATAACCCAATGTCATGCTGGACCCCTCCTTTAAGAAGCCTTGGCCTGATATGTTGGCAGCACAGCAGATGGCAGAGAACTAAGGACTCAGGACCTGGACGTGAATCTGGCTCCAACCCAGACTCTGGATCCGAGCCAGCTACTTTTGACGAAAGAAAGGGGTCAAGCAGGGAATGAAGGCCAAGGCCACAATGTTCCTTCCCACCACGGAGCCCTCTCGACGTCCCACTGTCTTGGGTTGGGAGTGAGGAACCAGAAGGGTCTGGGCTGTGGCTGCTTACCACCATCATGCTGCCGCCCCCAACCCTTGTGGTCCAAGCCCTGGGGCCAGATCCCCTGTGTGGACCTGGACGCTTCCTGCCCAGCATATCTTGAAGTCGGAGCTCTTCCCGGCTTCCTTTCCATCGCCTCTGAGCCACTGGCCTAGCCTCGCAGTGGATGATAGTAACTGGCAAAGTGGAACACTCTGGAATCAGCCCTGATGCCAGTTTGCTGTCACACCTTAAGTGACCTAACTCTGGGCTGGGGGCGGGGGGGGGGGTTAGTTTAGTTTCCCCGTTGGTAAAGTGGGGATAACCGAATTTGTTTGCTAGGTGGGCCTGGATAGGGAAGTTCTTTTCAGAGCACAACTGACTCATGGTCCCCTCATAGACTAACAGGGCCAGATCAGTGCATGGGGCATCCCCCAAGTGCCAGAATTAGGGGATGGGAGGAAGGCACTGCTGGGTAGGGTGGTGGGTACAGCCTTCCCTGGGGCAAGACTCTTAAGGCCAATCTCCTGCCCCTCTCCAGCCATCTCGCCAGAAGTCCTCAGGAAAGGGTCACCGTGATCCTGCTGGAGGCTGAGCTTCAACCTCAGCTTGGCTGGGTCTCACTCTTCCCAGGAAATGAGAGAAGATCCAGGGCCAGATGCTACGGGATTTCACAGCTGAACAGACTGTGGTGGCCAGAGACTTCCAAACACCTACCCGGGAAGCCTGCTCTTTGGTGACCTGCGTTCCTCTTGCCGGGTGCTCCTCCCCCACCTCCTATCCACAGCCTGGCTAATGTCTGTTGCTCCCCATCCCCCAGCTCCAGGGCCTCTGCTCCCTTCCAGACTCTGCCAGGCTGGGCTGGGGCTGGGGCCACCATGAGAGCAGGAGCTCCCTGCCCGCATTTCAGCTTTCCCCCGACTCTGAGTCCAGCTTCCAGGAGCCCTTCTGCTCTTTGGCACCACTTGCCACCTGGCATTTTTTCTTTTGCTCGTGCAAGAAATCTTTGAGGGCGAAGGGGAAAAGACAATGGAAGGGAGTAGCCAGGGACAGTGTGCTCACCTGGTCCTTGAAGGACAAGAACAAGGAGGCACCTGGGATGCTTCACCCTTGCTGCCTTCGAGTGCTCAGACAACCACCTGCTTCCAACTC
Source organism: Carlito syrichta (assembly GCF_000164805.1). NCBI lineage: Eukaryota > Metazoa > Chordata > Mammalia > Primates > Tarsiidae > Carlito > Carlito syrichta. The sequence goes on along the minus strand of NW_007033427.1, from coordinate 259,323 downwards.
AGTGTCTGAGGTCTGACTTCTGGGGCCCTGGTCTGTGTCAGGAACTCCTTAAGGGTGAAGTGTCCACTCCCCCATCAGGCCAGGACACAGTCTCTCCTGTCAGACTGGCAGCACTGTCTGCCTCTCTGAAGACTACTTCCTTGTCTGTCCTCTAAACACCACCCAGGATTGAGGAGGATGTTCTGAGCGGGTGAGCTCCCCAGCACCCGCCCCTGGGACAAACACGGGGATAAAAGCTGGGCCTTCCCTTTCAAGAGCGAGAAATGTGGCCCACAGAGATCTCACAATGGCTGGGATGCCAAGCTTCTGTGGCTGCTCCCAGGTGGGACAAGAAACAGTTTAAAGGTGGGGTCCCTGCAGGCCTACCTCTAACTATAGCAACCTCAGTGCGGCCAGATGAGCAGTGGGCTGGGAGTCACAAGTCCCAGGACCTAGGCCTGATTCTGTCCCAGCACCTTGGGGGGACCCTGACTCCTACTGTCTGTTCCTTGTCAATCATTCTGCACCAAGTGACCATATTCAGCTGCTCAAATTCAAAGATGGAAGAATGCTGGGGGGTTGAGGGAGCCCCTGTCTGGGATGGGGAGTGGTTCAGGCCAGTGGAAGATAAGTTAGCTTACTCTACCCTGTAAATTACCCAACAGAGACTTTGCTAAGTAGACCCTCTAAGTCCAGTGCCTGCTCCTGGCCAGTTCACCCCCTCACCACCACCCCGAAGTTAATCTAACATCACACCCAAAAGATGGAGCTGCGACACTCAGTCCTGGTACCAGTTGCTGCCCCAGAGCCCTGCAGCTCCCCCACAAAGCTTTGTCCTGCTGCCAGGGAAGGACTTGAGGAAGTCCAGAGCTCAGTTTGGCTCAGTAGGTCCCAGAGGATGGGACGGGGCTTTTTTGTGCATGTGTCTGACCTCAGCCAGAACTTCCTCCAGGATCTGGAGGCCAAGAGGCCCAGCCCAGGCCCCTCTACCACTGCCTATTGCCCAAGTGGGCCCCGAGGGCCAGTAGGGTGACCGAGCCCCCAGGGGCTGGCAGGGATGCAGGGTGAGGGGCTTAGCAGCTACTCCAGACAACAGAAATCAAATTGGCTCAACTGCAGCATACAGTTCAGGAAGGGAACACAAACTTGGAATGCTAAACCACACAGAAATGCATTCGGACAACAAAATGAGAAAGAGAGGGCGTGAAGGAGGACTTGGGGGTGCAGTGGGGGACAGAGAAGAAGAAGGAGGGACAGGGAAGGTGGAAGGAGGGAAGATGAGCCAGAAAAGTTGTCGGGGAGAGTCGAGAAAACCAAACGACAAACCAGGAAACACAGCTTTGTAGCTCATTTGAAGAAAGTGCAAGTTACAAATGAGTAGTCACTAAAATAAACATAGAAAAAGGAGGAGGATAAAACCAACCAGAGCAAGATCGAGAGAAAGAGAGAGAAAGAAAACCACATTCAAACCAAGCATAGTGGCAGGGCTTGTCTGGAGATGGGAGCGAGCGCGCGCACAGCTGAGCTGGGATACCTACCTTCTCAGTGGTCAGGGACAGGAATGCAATAATAAAAAAGAAAAGAAGGTCTCCGCATTGGGAATGCAGAAGGGGGAAAGACAGTGACCCTAAACTGTGCTCCCCCTCTGAGCCAGCAGATGGGCGGCCAGTGTCAGTGTGGCTTTTGGTCTCATCCCAGGGACGGGAGGGGGCACTTGCCCAGCCATTTCTGCTCTTTTTTTGGTTGCTGTTGTTTTTGTTTTTTAAACCACGGGCTCCATTATCCAAGCTTTCCTTAACTCTTCAAACAACAGAAAACCTCCGGAGGGCATGCAGAAAGAAGCAGATGGAAGCAGAACCACGGGGTGGGCCACAGAGGGGCTGGCAGCATGGGAGAGAGGCCCATGCCAGGGGGGAGAGATGGGCAGGGAGAGAGAGACGGGGTGACAGACACATGGAGGACGACAGACAGATAGAGACAGAAATAGGGAGAAAGGGAATCAGAAGGACAGAAACAATGACAGAAGGGAACAAACAGAGAGGCAGGAAGAGAGAGAGAGAGAGAGAGAGAGAGAGGTGTCTCCAGACAGGGAGGAGAGAGAAGCGCTGTTTAAACGAGGCCAGAGTGAACAGTGGGCAAAGGAGAAGGTATGCATTTAAAAGGGAAGGCAACCACAGGCCCAATTTGGTCAACCCTACTCGTTTCCCCTGGGCTTTGACATCATTTTAGCAAAATCCATCCACCCCCCTTGCCTTCTGGCTTTGTCCCGGGAAACAAAACGAGCATCCTGGAAGAAACGCCCAGCTGTGCCCTCCTATTCTGACTCCCTTGCTGCAGCTGTGGTCACCGCTCTTTCCCGGGGGTGGCTGGGGGAGGTTGAGGAGGCCTGGCAGTGCCATGGCACCTCTTCAGAGAGCGCCCAGGGGCCGTGCTCAGCCGGCTTCTCTGCCACCCTTCCCTCCGAGGCATCCCCTGACACTTCTAATGCTAGAGTCAGGTGGAGCCAAGGCAAGTGGCCGCACTTTGAAGGTGGTAAACGCTATGCACCCTTTCTGACCGGTATGCTGGGCCTTGGGAGGGCAAGACTAGCACTAGCCTGTGCTTCTCAGCCTAGAGGGAGGCTGGGGTAAGTATCAGGTGAGACTGGATGGAAGGGCTTGTCCCTCAGGTCACCTGCATCTTACTCTTCTGTCCTGTGCGACTGTGTGACCTTGACAGCGGCCTTCCCTCTCTGAGGGGTTATTTATCCCCCCACATGTATGTGAACTGTGAGGGCTCAGAGTTCCCTGAGTCGTATAGAGGGAGCTTCTGTAAGTCGGGGCCACCTGTGCTCCGGTCTCGGTGTGGGCAGATCCCAGTCCAGGGAGTTGAGAGAGCTGGAAGGTGGCATCTAGAGGTTTCTGCAGGGGGCTGAGACAACCAGCACCCACCACCCACCTCCTCCTTCTCCTGTTCAGGGCTCCATTTCTACCCTCTCCACAGCTTAGCTGTGGTCAGAGTCAGAGGGCTAGGCTAAAGTTTTGAACTTATCTTGCAAAAAGCAAAAGTGAGCAGGTCACTTGATCTCTCTGAGCTGCAGTTTCCCCTTCTATAAGCAGCAGAATCCAGAAATCCCTTTGGAGTTCAACCATTCCCTGGGGCAGGCCAACAGAGAGATTTGTTGGGGGCCACCACCCCACTAGGCTCGGTCTGAAGACCACAATGGAAGTTTTCTCTTCCTGGCTTTGAAGCCCTTACCTGAGCTAAAACTCAGAGACCTTCACGCTTCTCTTCTAGGGTTTCCTAAGGATCTGAGACCTGGTGCTGACGGTGCTGAGAGGCCTGTCTCCCTCTCTGTTCCCATTAAGCCTGGCCACATTATATTAAACTGAACTGAGGAGTCACAGCTAGCTCCAGGAAGCTCCATGGGTGACCCAGGATAAGTCTCTTCCCCGCCCCGGTCTCCCAGCTTCTTTCCAAGGTGCCTTGTAGATGGGAACACAGAAGCGCAGTCTGCACCACTTTTGCTAATTTAAAAGCTGAGGCGGTTCCAGTGTGCGCCCGGGGTTGAGAAGCGGACAGGCTGCTGCCACTGCCTTGGCAGGAGCTGTCGGTGTGGGAGTCATTTCTTTTTAGAGTTATCTTCCCTTTTAAATTCAGATTACAAAGGAAAAAAGTATATAGAGATATGTATATGATTAATGTTCTCTTGAAATTCAAAAACCATCTCTGCATTCGAAGGAAAGGTTCCCACAGTAACACACACAAAATCAAAATTCTAGAACAACATAGAAGATAGAAAAAAACCCAGAGAGATAGTTTGCATTTCTGTACATCACAAAAGAAAGAAAGAAAGAAAAAAAAAAAGGAAATACAAAAACAGAAAAAGTTACATAAACTTCCCCACCCTCTTCCCTTGCCGGCTAAACAAGAAATGGAATCACAATATTACCACGTTTCAAATGGGAGGCTAAAAAACAAACAAAAACATAGACGGGGTTAAAAAATGTCGAGCTTTTCTTTTTCCATTTGTTTCTCTCTCTCTCTTTTTTTTTTCTCTTTTCTTTCTAAGGTCGTGTCCAAGAATACCACCCCCAGTACTTTTCCCCAAGGAGAGTTTTTGTTAATGGGGAAGTCTGTGACCCACCCCAGCCCGACCCCTCCCACCTCGCCTCTCTGTGTGAGTGAGAGCTAGCCTCATCGAACTCCTCAGAAAATCCTTTTGAGGCAGAGAGGGCATCTGAGTGCAGATCAGAGACCCGGGATGTTTTGAGGGACCAGCTCTCCCAGGGCCCAAAGGGCTAGGATCGGGGCAATGCTTGATGAAAGGAGCAACAGAACGCTGTCTCCTAGAAAACTCCCAGGGCCACGCCAAAGTTCCATTTTGGGAGGGAGAAAAGATTTGGATGCCGTCGAGACTCCCTCCCTGAGGCCAACTGCCCTCTCATGGGGATTCTTCCTAGCGGCTGGGGCCATTTTGGCACACGCCCAGGGACCTTTTGGGGTGGGGAGGGGATGGGGCGGAAGCGATGTCTCAGGTCTGGGGGGCCAGAGAGGGGACCCTACTTTCAGCCCTGGCTTGAAGGAACTGTATCTCTGTGTCTCTCGAGAGGCCCCAGGAGGACATGACACTTGAAAGTGGGTGTCTGGGACCCTGTGCCCATGGGCATGGGTGGTGCTTGTCTTCTGGGTTTGCCCATCCTCTCCAGCCCCTGCCATGGTCTCCCTCAGCTACCTCTGCACGCCCTCTCCCCCTCCTAGACAGATCCGGGGACAGGGACATCAGTGTGATTGTCCCCATGTGGCCCAGTCATATACCACCCCCCCACCCCAGCCTGGGAGTTTGGCATCCTGACCAGTTGAAACAGTCTAGAGATACAGGTCATATCATGTCCTTCCATAAGAATTAACCTTGAGGCCAAGAGCCTTTTGTCAGTTGCCCTTGACTTTCCTCTCTGAGGCCGGGGAAGCAAGGGTGTTTGAGAAAAGAAAGGGAGTGAAAGCAAACAGCCAAAAACCAAAATGAAACTGACCAACACGTACATGTTTGCTGCTGAGACCTGAGGTCTGGGAAGGGGCAGCTCTCCCCTCCCTGCTGAGGCTTCTGGGGCAGTCTGTGGATCTGGGAAGGGCCCTGCAGGCCTCCCCACCCCAAGTCCCCTGAGCCCACCCAGTGCCTCGGCCAGCACCGCAGCCACCTCTCTCTGAGGACCTCAACCCTGTCCTCTATGACCAACAGAAAAAAGGGGACGTGGACCTTCCCCGGGGTCCGGGAGAAGCCCTGGCTTGGCCCAGCCCATCCACCTGGAGACAGGCCGAGAAGTCTGTCTCCTCTGCCAGCTCTCACTGTCACACACACCTGCCTGTAGGTAGGCAGGCATCTGTGCCCCTCCTGGAAGACGGGCAGGGACAGTTTGGGCGGTGGTGTGGGTGTGGAGCTGCTTCGGGAGCAGTGGGGTCAGACAAGAGTGGGCGCCCTGGGAGGTGCCTTAGGAGACCTTGGGAGGGACGGCCACGGGGCATGGAGCCGGCAGGTGTGAGACACCTGTCCAAGTGTGGGCAGCTCCCGGAAAAAGGTCCTTCTTGGAGCAGGGACTTTGGAGATGCAGCTCTAGGGCAGCTGCGAGCTGGGATGGGGGAGGGGCCTGAGAAGGGGAGAGGGTCGGGAGGGGGCGAGGGAGGGCGGCGGAG
>NW_007033427.1:252480-253069 GCF_000164805.1 Carlito syrichta | reverse complement strand
ACCTGCTGGGCGATCTGGAGTTACTGCAGTGGGAGGAGAGGGAGGGGCTGTGGGAGCTGCCGCTGCTGTGGCGATGCGTCCTCCGCCCTGGGGACTCGGTGTGAGGCCTGCTGTGGGCGAGGAAAATCAGCCTGTACCCGGGGCCTCCCCCTACGGCCCGGAGTCGCCTGACCTCGCCGCAGACCCTCCCTAAGGCTGCTGAGAGCTACCACTCACCGGCTCCCCCCCCCCAGTCTCCCACGAAAGGAGCATCGGGGGTGCCGGCTGCAGAGCCCAGCCGGTCCTCGTGGTCATCTGTGAGACTCGGGAAAGAGCCCAGCCCGCTAAGACCTCCCTCACCCCTCATCTGGTGCTCTTGTGACTTTGGGGCGGGGAGAAGGGCAGAGGAGTCGCGAGTCTGAGCGTGGAAGGATCCTGGATTGGGAGGCGAGAGGCCTGGGTGCCAGGTTCCAGCTCTGCCCCTGGCTGACGGAGGACTCTGGGCTTCCTCGCTGGGCCTTCGTTTTTCCATCTGGGCAAGGGGGACAAGATGAGCTACCTTTACGGGCCTGATTCTGCGATCCTAAAAGGCCAGGTTTGCTGCGGGGGG
>NW_007033427.1:249917-252460 GCF_000164805.1 Carlito syrichta | reverse complement strand
GCAGGGGAGCACGTGGCCTTCGAGCCCAGACCCTGCCACACCCAGGTGCAGATCTGCGGTTTGTTCCTCCCAGGCCTGAGCCTCCCTGGCTGGCAGGGACTTGCCCAGCCCAGCCCACTGCTTTGTCCCTTTCATGTGACTGAGCCGTCCTTCCTTCTCTTGTAAGTCCTGGCCCATGGTCACCTCCTGCCTGGGTCCCAACTGCCACTGCCTCCAGGAGGGCCACAGGTGTGTGGCCGGCCCTGGAGGGAAGGGGGTTGCTGCTTGCAGGCCCGGCAGCCTCGGGCCTCAGGTCTGGGCCGTGTAGAAAGGGTGGCTTGCCCTTGTCTTCTGGAATAATTCCAGGGCAGGCCCTCTGATGAACAAGTGTGCCTCCGAATCATGCCTCCCGTGCCCCCGACCTCCTTCCTTGCTCTCAGCGGGAGATTGTGGCCCAGCTCTGGGCCCGCGCGCCAGGGGTTTCGGGAAGAAATGCCTTCCCTTGGGCACACTCTCCCTGCTTTTGAGTGATGTCTCTGGATCCACGTGTCCCGGCAGCTTCCTACCCCATCCCATCTGGCTCTCTGGGGCAGGCCCCCAGCCCAGCACCTTCTGGTTTTGACAAAAGGATTGAGGAGCTTCGGATTAGTGGCTGTAGGTGTCTCAGTCCCATCCCTCCCTGACGCCACCAGATCCCTTCAGTGCTGAGGACGCCAGAAGAAACCATGCTAAGAAGCATGGAAATGTGCTTCCCACAGGAGCAGAGTGAGTTTGGGCAGGCCTGGGAGGCCAAAGGTTGGGTTCTGGAGCCCAGGGTTCCTGCTTTGGGCTTCGGTTTCCCCGTGGAAAGCCGGTCTAATCCGAGCTCATTGCTGGGTCCTGTCCAGGACTGAGTTGGCCAGGGGGCCTGTGCAAGCTCATGGTGACCACTGGGGGGCAGCAGGGGCCCACACTGACCCATAAGAGCTGGGGGGCTGGAAAGATGGCAAAATCGGAAGGAGGAGGCTTACACGTTTATTTAGGCCCCTCCCCTATCTGGTGAGTGGCCAGGGGCGAATTTCCACTGCAGGCCAGGGGCAGGACTCTGCCCCTCCTCAGGGCTGCTGGAAGGGGGTCTGGCTTCGATGTCACCCGGAGGGTGCGACTGCCGGCAGCTTCCTTCCCTCCATGCTGGGTTTTCTACAATCTCCGCAACCCACTGCTTCTCCTGGGCCATCTCTGACTGGGCTCCTGCCCTTCACCTCCCCCAATCCACCCTGAACAAATCAATGCCCAGCTCAGAGCCCTCTAGGCCAGCTCCATAGCCTGGCAGCCAGACCTGGCAGAAGCTGGCCCTGCCCCCAGAAACTCTGTCTCTAGCCACAGCCTATCCCCTCCCCCCCACCCCCCCTCCTACCCACAGAGCCTGCCCACGCACGCAGGTCCTCCTGCCTGGCAAGCCCGTTCCCTGAAAATGCGGGGTCCTTCCCAACTGGACCTCCATGGGCAACGGGCACATCCCTTGGGCATTGGAACTGCCGTGTTGTCTAGAAATTCTTAGGTTCCCATGTCAAGGCGGACTCATGGGGCAGGCAAGTCCCCAGCCTGGCTCTGGGAAGGAGGCCTGGGAGTCAGAGCCTGGAAGAACCCTCACAACCGCTCCCATCGTGGCTCCCCTCGGGCTTTGGAAGGGGACCCTCTGTCCACGACCTCCCCAGAGCACTGCTCACCTGTGCCGTCTCTTCCTCCGGGACCCAGAATCAGACCTGTAGGGCGATAAAGGAGTTCTCTTGAGCCTGGCTGGGGTGGCCCGGGGGACACCTACCAATGGACACAGCCTTGATCCTGGGTCCCAGAGGGGTGAGAGGAGGCCCCCGGGAGAGGGCGGCGAGGGTACCTGTCTCGCCGGTGCTTCTTCACGCTCTTCTTCTTCTTGCGCAGGGGTGAGGAGCTCCCGCAGCTGTGGACACAGGGGGTGGGCTCTGATGAGCTGGGGTGGGGGCTGGAATTGGCTGGAGAGGCCTGGGTGCCTGGGCCACTGAAGCTGGAAAGGGCATTCCAGGCCATGAAGCCCAATTGCCCTTTGCACAGAGTGACCCGAGGCCCTGAGGGCTGCCAGGGTCCCTCAGGGTGGTTGACGGCGCTGCCGTCACCCTCCAGCCCTCTTGGCATTGTAGGCAAGGACAGTTTCACACCCACAGGTCAGAGGCTCCCCTGGTGGATTTATGGCCTCTGTAGGGCAAGGCTGCCATGTTGGCGGTGTCCAGGGTCCAGGCCCTCACGTCCCAGGCCTCCTGCCTCTGCGAAATGGCATTAGAGTCTCTCCCCGCGACCGACATCCCCCACCCTGGCCCAGCCAGCGGTTGCCGCCGCAGACACTGACCTGCACTCAGACTCTAGTCTCCTCTTTTTGCTGAGGGTAGATGCCGGGGGAAAAAGAAGGACAGATAGACGGACGGGGTTAGCCGGGGCCCTGGACGCTTGCCGGGGACTCAGGCGGGACCGGGGAGAGGGCACAGGGCCATGGGGGGATTACAGATGAGGCCCTCCTCCCTGGGTGGCTCACACTTGTGGTTGAGTTCGGG
>NW_007033427.1:244773-249080 GCF_000164805.1 Carlito syrichta | reverse complement strand
CCCCACGGGCCGTCCCTGGCAGGTGCCCGGCCTCGGGGTGCCGTGTTTTGCAAGAGAGAAAGAAGAGAACCAGCCCTCTTCTTGGCCCTGGCCTCTGCAAGGCTCTGGCCCTCCCGGCGAGCCCCTCCTCCTTGGCGAGACCCCTCCTCACTGAGTCGCCCCCTTCATCGAACGCCCCCCACTGTTGATCCCTGTGGCCCCTAACCCTACCGTCCTGCTCGTGAGCCCTCCTTCCCTTCGCTGGGCCCCAAGTTCTCAAGGCCCCCCCTCTTGGATATCTGCCTTTCCGGACTTGCTATCCTGGCCCTTGAATGGCTACCTCCCTGTCTCCATTCCCCTCCTTTTCTCCAACCCGGGGCCTCGGCCTCTGAAATATTCATAGCCTCTCCGCGCTTGCAGCCTCCGGAGGCCTCTCTCTTCATCTCGGCGGCTGCCGGGCTGTCCTCATCAATCACGGCCTCGTGGCGGAGGCTGCGGGCCTCCCATGCTCCCCATCCATCTAGCAGAACGCTCCTTGTCACTCGGCAGGGACCAGCTACATCCTGTCCCCGCTCCAGGAGCCCTCCCAGCTATCCTCTGCCGCAGATGTTTGCTCCTTCGGGCCCTTCTCAGAGTGCTTTTTTTTTTCTCTAGATGTAGCTGGGCTTAAGGCTTTGAAGTCCAGACAGGCATTCACCCTGGGCTGTCCCTGAGTCCCTGCTACGGGGTGTCACCCGGGGCTTGTGCTCCTCTCTAAGCCTCTCCTCCCAGGTGAGAGCGATGGCTACACTACAGGGCTGCGGGGAGCATTCACTGAGCTCATGGGGGCCGTGCAACTTCTTGTTTGATTGAACAAGTCCAGGAGTGACCCTGCAGAGGCCTGGCTCCAGGGTGATGGTCCCCACCTTTCACTTCCATCCATGTTGGCTCAGACAGTGCCCCTCTGAGAGGGAGGCTCAGCCCTGGTTCCTGGTGCTGTTCCCCTGGCTCACCCCTTCCCCACCCAGAGCAAGGGAGCCCAGGGTCTGGGTGGCAGAGTGTCAGAGACATGAACTTTGGGTTTATACAGACAGATTTGAACCCAGGCACGACCACGCTTGGAGAGGCTTGAGGTCCTTAGCTACACAACAAGGAGAAGAATGTCCTAGCTTTGCGAAGAGGGTTAATTAAGATTCTGTCTGTGAAGCCCCTGGCGCGAGGCCTGGCCTGTGACTGTCGTCGTGCATGGAGTAGCCACTGTTAGACAGAGGGTCCTCTGTGGTGCCTATACACCAACACATCTTCCAGAAAGAAAAGAGTTGTGCAGCTGGGCTCGGTGGCTCAGCCTGTAATCCCGTGCCTTGGGAGGCCGAGGTGAGTGAATTGCCTGAGCCTGTGGGTTCGAGACCCGCCTGGGCAACTTGGCAAGACCTCATCTCTACAACAAATCAAAAAATTAGCCGGGCATGGTAGTGCGTGCCTGTAGTTCCAGCTACTCGAAAGGCTGAGGTGGAAGGATCGCCGGAGCCCAGCGGGTCGAGGCTGTGGAGGCCGGGAGCGGCCGCTGCAATCCAGTCTGGGCGACAGAGTGAGACTCCCACTCAACAAAAAAAAAAAAAGAAAAGGAAAAGAAAAGAGTCTGCGATACAGGAAAAAGCAGAGCAAAGGAGGCAGGCCACAGATACAGAGCGAAAGAAGAATTTTCAGAGAACCCACTATTCAACTCTTTGAAGTCTGGTTTCATGTTAGGAGAAAAAAGGAGTACAACCCATAGCTAGGTTTGAGACCATCCTCAAGAATGTCACTAAATTCTGGTATATCAAGTGGGCCCCGACAGCCTTGAAGCCACACCCGTCGCAGTGAGGTTTTTCAGGGGTGACAGAGGCGAGGAGCATGTCGTCCCCCTTTCCCCACAGAGTCAAACACCCCCAACGGTTCTTCATTCCTGCTTCTCCCATGCTCCTCTTCCTGAAGCCACCGGCCCCTACTTCCTGGCCCCTTCCCCGAATCTCAGCTTGCTCAGCCCCTCGCCCCCCCAGGGCCCATCAGCCCTACTCAGCTCCTCAGTCACACAAATGCTTGACGCATAAAACATCGTCTTTGGCAAAAATTGAGGGCACCTCAAATATTGTGTGGGTGAGCAGTGGGAGGAGGGAGCTTCGGCTGCCGCGGACACAAAAAACGATGAAGGTTATTTACAAAATAGCTTAGTTTAGCCAGTCGCGGTGGCTCATGCCTGCAATCTTAGCAATCAGGAGGCTGAAACGGGAGGATTGCTTGAGGCCAGGAGTTCGAGACCAGCCTGGGCAACAAAGCGAGACCTGTCTCTACAAAAAAACTTTTAAAAAATTAGCTGGTAGCCGGGCGTGGTAGCGTGTGCCGTATTTCTGGCTACTTGGAAGGCTGAGGTGGAAGGATCGCTGGAGCCCAACAGGTTGATGCTGGGGTGGCCGTGAGCGTGCCGTTGTACTCCAGCCTGGGCGACAGAGTGAGACTCTGACTAAAAAAAATAAAAATAAATAGGCTGAGTCCAGTGGCTCAGCCTGTCATCTCAGCACTTTGAGAGACTGAGGCAAGTGGATGCCTGACCCTGCGGGTTCGAGACCCGCCTGGGCAACTTGGCAAGACCTCGTCTCTACAATAAATCAAAAGTTAGCCAGGCGTGGTAGCACACACCTGTAGTTCTGGCTACTTGGAAGGCTGAGGTGGAAGGGTTGCCGGAGCCCAGCAGGTCGATGCTGGGGCGGCTGTGAGCGTGCCTCTGCACGCCAGTCTGGGCGATGGAATGAGACTCCAACTCAAAAAATAAAAATATTAAATAAATAAAATAAAAAATTGAATTAAAAAATTATCTGGGCATGGTGGCTCGTGCCTGTGGTCCCAGATACGCAGGAGGCTGAGGCAGCAGGATTGACTTGGACACAGGAGTTTGAGGTGGTTGTGAGCCACTGCACTCCAGCCTGGGTGGCAGAGCAAGACCCCGACTATTTTTTTATTTCGAGTTGGAGTCTCACTCTGTCTCCCAGGCTGGAGCGCAGTAGCACACTTATGGCCATCCCAGTGTTGACCTGCTGGGCTCCGGTGATCCTTCCACCTCAGTCTTCCAAGGAGTTGGAACTACAGGCAGGCATCACCACACCCAGCTATTTTTTTTTGTAACTTATTGTAGAGACGAGGTCTCGTCAAGTTGCCTGGGCTGGTCTCGAACCCCCGAGCTCAGGCAATCCACTTGCCTTGGGCTCCCAAAGTGCTGGGATGACAGGCTGAGCCACCGAGCCCAGCTTTTTTTCTTTTTTAATGTTTGTAGAGATGGGGTCTGGCTTTGTTGCCCGTACTGTTGAGCAATCTGTGTTTTTCTGCTTTCGGTTTTGTTTTTGAGTTGGAGTCTCACTCCGTCTCCCAGGCTGGAGCGCAGTAGCACGCTCATGGCCATCCCAGTGTCAACCTGCTGGGCTCCGGCGATCCTTCCACCTCAGCCTTCCAAGGAGCCAGAACTAGGCAGGCACTACCCCCACCCAGCTGATGTTTTAAAGATTTATTGTAGAGATGAGGTCTCACCAAGTCGCCCGGGCTGGTCTCGAACCCATGGGCTCGGGCAATCCACTCGCCTCAGCATCCCAAAGTGTTGGGATGACAGGCCGAGCCACTGAGCCTGGCCAACCCCAACTCTTAAAAAAAATAGATATAGCTCAGTTTGGGTAGTGTCTTCTGTAGGAGCCTTTCTTGCCTGTAACTTCCCAGCTAGGTTCAGGCCATTTCTGAAACTCCTCCTTTAGGGAAACCTCCGTCCTGGGCCTCCTCCTCACTACATCCTCTTTATTCTGCTGGCGATTCCCCTACATCTCGCCTTTCTTCCCCTGTCCCAGAAACAGAACTCTTCACCCTCCTTTAGCTGTTCCGCTGCCATCTGCCCTCCGCAAGGAGGGTCCCTCTCACTCTGCTCTCCTTGCTGGGAGCATTGAAAGACAGGCACAGGGTGCGAGTAGCAGGCTTGGGGAGAGGCACAAGGTCTTGGTAAGACTGGAGCAGGTGCAGTGGCTCACCCCTGTAAAAGCAGGAGGATCACTTGAGCTTAGGAATTAAAGACCAGCCTGGACAACATAGTGAGACTTCATCTCTACAAAAAATTATCTGGGCGTGGTGGTGCATGCCTGTAGTCCCAGCAACTTGGGAGGCTGAGGTGGAAGGATTGCTTGAGGCTAGGAGTTTGAGGCTACAGTGAGCCATGATTGTGCCACTGCACTCCAGCCTGGTGACAGTGAGACCCGGACAAAAGGAAAGAAAAAAGACTTGTCAGCCGGGCTCGGTGGCTCAGCCTGTAATCCCAGGGCTTTGGGAGGCTGAAGTGA
>NW_007033427.1:243426-244578 GCF_000164805.1 Carlito syrichta | reverse complement strand
AGATCTCACTGCCCAGGCGGGTCTCGAACCCGCGGGCTCAGGCAATCCACTCACCTCGGCCTCCCCAAAGCGCGGGATTACAGGCTGAGCCACCGAGCCCGGCTGAGACTTCATCTCTACAATAAATAAAAAATTAGCCAGGCGTGGTAGCGTGTGCCTGTAGTTCCAGCTACGGAAGGCTGAGGCGGGAGGATAGCCGGAGCACAGCAGGTCGAGGCTGCGGTGGCCGGGAGCGGCCACTGCACTCCAGTCTGGGGGACAGAGTGAGACTCCAACTAAAAAAAAAAAAGACTTGTCCTGGGAGTTCCAGGAATAAAAGTGGACTTAGGCTGAGGCGTCCTTTGCTGATTTTGGGTGGCTGGTACAACTGCATCTGTTTTGTGGGATGTCCCAGGGTTAGAATCCTGAGTTCTCCCATCCGGCTTCTCTTGGTTGACGCTATCACTAGCAATTATGTTCTTTAGTGTTTACATACAGAGCACTCCGCCGTTCGCAGTTTCCTTCGTAGCCACTTCCTGGTTTACAGAAATCACCCCTCGCTCCATTTCACAGATGAGAAAACTCGACCCAAAGAGGGAAAGGAACATTCCCTATAGCATTGAGAACTTTGTGTAAAGTGTATAAATTCACCTATGTAGCCGGGCGCGGTGGCTCATGCTTGTAATCTCAGCACTTTGAGAGGCAGAGATGAGAGGATTGCCTGAGCTCATGGGTTCGAGACCAGCCTGAGCAACTCGGTGAGACCTCGTCTCCACGATAAATCAAAAAATTAGTCAGGCATGGTGGCACACGCTTGTAGTTCCAGCTACTTGGAAGGCTGAGGAGGAAGGATGGCCTGAGTCCGGCAGGTCGAGGCTGGGGTGGCTGTGAGCGTGCCACTGCACTCCAGCCTGGGTGACAGAGTGAGACTTCAACTTAAAAATAATACTATAAATAAATACATACATAAATAAAATAAATTATCCTATGTAACTGGCTTTGAGAATTCACATGCAATAGGACAGTCCTTGAATTTTCTGGCTGACCTTCCCTGCTACAGATGTTAGTTAAAGTAAGGTCTTTTATTTATTTATTTATTTATTTTTAATTTTCTTATTTTTTTTGAGTTGGAGTCCCACTCTGTCGCCCAGACTGGAGTGCAGTGGCCGCTCC
>NW_007033427.1:238956-243209 GCF_000164805.1 Carlito syrichta | reverse complement strand
CAGGTCTCGAACCCGCGGGCTCAGGCAATCCACTCACCTCAGCCTCCCAAGGTGCGGGATGACAGGCTGAGCCACTGAGCCTGGCTTATTCATTTATTTTTTTCGAGATGAGGTCTGGCTGTGTTGCCCAGGCTGATCTCAAACTCCTGGCCTCATGTAATTCTCCAGCTCAGTCATCCCTTCCCTACTTTATAGATACACTTGTGAATAGTGCTCTGAGTTCTAGATTTGTTTGATGTTTCATGCTTTCAAATTCACATTTGTTATTTAGTTTACTCCTCATCATGTCTGGGTAGTGGAAGTGTTACCTCCCTGTGAAGACAAATCGAGCCCCTCAGAAGTGAGTAAAGTGCACCCAGAGTCTGCTGCAGAGGGACAAAAAAAAATATTGATGTACACGGCAGGGGATGCACGCTGGACTGGCCACCATCAGCAGGGCCCTGACCTGGGCAAAGGCCGCTCATTGCACGCTCTTTCTCATGTCAGCAGTCTTACTAATTAACTGGCTTTGTTTCCCATTAGTCAGGAGCATAATGACCAGTTGACAGATGAGAAGGCCCAGATAGCGGGAGGAAGAGGATTCCAGGCAAAGGGTCCGCCCTCTCTGCCCCTTCACTCAGCTAGCATGCCTGGCCTGTCAGGGGTCCTGGGTGGATGGGAACAGGATGAGTCTGGCTTGGAGCCTCTTCCCTTGTGGGGCACAAATATGATATGGTGCATATTAGGATAATCACTAACCCAGGCTCAGGTACTGTTCTGAACACTTTACGTGTATTTCTGTCATTCAGTCATTTAATACTCAGAGCAAGCCTATGACGTGGGGGCCATCATTAATATTTCTATCTTTGTTTTGCTTTATTTTTTATTTTTGAGTCAGGGTCTCACTCTGTTGTGCTTAGTTTGGAGTACAGTGGCATGATCACAGCTCACCGCAGCCTCCAACTCCTGGGCTCAAGCAATCCTCCTGGCTAATTTTCCTTCCTTCCTTTCTTCCTTTCTTTCTTTCTTTCTTTCTTTCTTTCTTTCTTTCTTTCTTTCTTTCTTTCTTTCTTTTTCTTTCTCTTTCTTTCTCTCTCTCTCTCTCTTTCTTTCGAGACAAAGTCTCGCCGTGTTGCCCAGGCTGGTCTTGAACCCTTGGACTCAAGCAATCCTTCTGCCTCCACCTCTCTACCTGCTGGGATTATAGGTGTGAGCCATTGTTCCTGGCAATATTCTTTTTTTTGAGTTGGAGTCTCACTCTGTTGCCCAGACTGGAGTGCAGTGGCACACTCCTGGCCACCGCAGCCTCGCCTTGCTGGGCTCTAGCAATCCTTCCACCTCAACCTTCCAAGTAGCCAGAACTACAGGTGTGCGCTACCACGCCCGGCTAGTTTTTGATTTATTATAGAGATGAGGTCTCGCCAAGTTGCCTGGGTGGGTCTCGAACCTGCGGACTCAGGCAATCCACTTGCCTCGGTCTCCCAAAATGCTGGGATTACAGGCTGAGACACCGAGCCCAGCTCTGGCAGTATTCTTATCTTACAGATAAAATAACAAGGCATAGCGAGGTCACACTATGTATAAAATTAGTGAGTGGAATTCACTCACTATATGTGTTAGAAAATAGCCTATGAGTGTTGTTTTCTGCAACTGTCTCTCCCAAACATTGTGTTATATTACATAACTATGAAAACAATTATTCTTGAAGGTTGTTTACTGGACTGGGAAAAACAAAAGAGAATTGGCAGCAGCTGCGAGAAGTAGAGAAGACATTGTATGTGCTCCAAAGAGGAGGAGAGTGAATTTTTAGAGATCACCAGTGCTTTTGAGAGGCAGCCCTGAATGAGGGGTGTGTTTGACCTGTGTGGGAGGGTTCAGGTGTTTCGGCTGAGGGTCTAGTGTGAGCAAAGGTAGGAATGTGCAGGACACAGCTGGGAACTGCAAACAGATCAGGCTGGCTGTTGCATGAGCCTGAGAGTGGGATGCCAGGCTGAACCCAGGGCGTGGAGAGCCTTGAATGCCAGGCGAAGGAATTTGGACTTGATCTCAAGGATGCTGGGGAAACACAGGTTTCTGTGGCAAAACAGGACTCTCCTCATCCAATCAATCTCCAGATACAAAGCTTGCTCATTCTCAATGTCCCTGGAACCTCACCGTTCCTCTCAGTCACCTCTCCCTTCCCTAGATTAGAGCACCAACTGCCCCACTGGCCTCCTTGCAATGTCACCCAATTGATCCACTTCCCAAGAGGAAAGTCCCAAAATGCCTCCTGATCACATTTCACCTTCTCTGAAAAGCCTTCCACTTGCTCCCATCATCTCTGGGGGAATGTCTAAGCACCATTGCAGTATGATACTCTGATGTCCAATAAAAGGACAGACCAAGAGCCGGAAGCCATTTTGCATCTTGTTCTTAAACCCTCACACAATGATGAGAAAGCCGAAGTTATGTTTTGGAGAAATGCATACTTCAGGTAAAATTAACCTTGCCAACTTTATCTTTTCAGAAACACAGACTTCCTAGTGCCAGAGGTATCTCATAGCAGCAATCAAACTTGCCTAGAGTAAAGAGAATTTACAAGGCCTAAGACATCATGCATTGGTCAAGGATTGTAAAAGACACGAAACTTGTAATTTCAAAACTTGTATGACCGCTCACAGGGAGAGCAGGTGGGGATTCGATCTTCCAGTACATTAGGTGCTGTCTACAGGGAAGTGAAGGGTCCCCCGAAGCTACCCACTGGGTATGCATGGGAGATAGGGGGAGGAGCATCCTCTATTAGCCCTCAAGAATGTCATTCGGGAAGGTGCAGGAACACTAAAATCCTTGTCACGCCCTTCTCTAGGGGCTATGATAATATGAACAGACATTAGTGGGTCTCTTTGTCACAGGGTCTTCAAGACATTTGGCAGGTGGTTGATAAGGAAGTCACAGCAGTCCTGTCTACCTGACTGCAACATCTCCAAGGAAAAGGATTGAAGCCAGGACTTGGGGGTGGGGAGTCTACGGGGCCACACACACCTAGAATGTAGGCCCGCTCCCTGCGTGTGGGGAGCGAACTTTTCTTTCTTTCTTTTTTTTTTTTTTTCTGAGTTGGAGTCTCACTCTGTCACCTAGACTGGCAATGGCTGCTCCTGACCACTGCAGCCTCGACCTGCTGGGATCCGGCGATCCTTCCGCCTCAGCCTTCCGGGTAGCTGGAACTACAGGCGCGCGCTACCACACCTGGCTCATTTTGATTTATTGTAGAGATAAGGTCTCGCCAAGTTGCCCAGGCAGGTCACGAACCCGCAGGGTCAGGCAGTCCACTCACCTCGGCCTCCCAAAACACTGAGATTACAGGCTGAGCCACTGAGCCCGGCCTGAACGTTTCTTAAATAAATCTTTTCTTTCTTCACCTCTTTGTGTATTGCAACTCTTTGCATTTCTCGGATCTGTGGGTTGCCAGCGTGCACCTCTGGCACACCAACTGCAGCGGTGCTGCGCCTCTGAACTCCTCTCCATTCACCCATCCACCCTCTCCCTACTGTACCCCAACATCCAATATGGAGGGGTAGACTGGAGGAGGGACTATCACAAGAGCCTGTCACTCAGACTGATCAGTTAACCCAAGGAAGAAGGGTGATCTCTGGGACCAAGGCTCCGGGAGTGACCTTGCCCTGTAATGAAGGCAGCATGGGCTTCCACAGCCCATCAGAACCTCTTAGTGTGGAGACCTTCCAGTCTGGGTCTGGCTTCATCATTCTCTCGTAGAGGGCTTCGGATTTCTCCAGGTCTCAAAACACCAGATTAGGATTGGTGGAGGGATCAGAGTCAGAAGGCAAAAAGCATGAGCCCAGGGGCTGCCGAGGGATCAGAGGCCTCATTGGTCCTTGAAGCCCACAGATGGCAGAGGGGCGGGAGACCGTCAGACAGGAGGAAATAACAGGGATCGTGATGTTCTAGAGGCATCGGAGGACCCTGCTAGGTCCCCCCATCCAGAAGCAACAGGGATCATGTCTTCCTCTCCTCCCCTCCCAACTGAGGCCAACTGAGTACTCGTGATTGCCGGGAGATTGTGAGGATGGTGGTGGTCATGCAGCAGGGTTGTGTGTTTTCCCGGCGTTATTCCTACACTGTGATTCATTGTCTCGCTGAATTTCCTCAACAACCTTATGAGGTAGAAATTAATATCTCCATTTTGCAGATTAAAAAACGGAGCCCTAGCCGGGCTCGGTGGCTCAGCCTGTAATCCCGCGCCTTTGGGAGGCTGAGGTGAGTGGATTGTCTGAGCC